>NC_056001.1:51008549-51183549 GCF_018446385.1 Zingiber officinale | reverse complement strand
CTAATATTTGTATCAGTAAAAGCAGTTTACAACAATAGTTTATGTAAATCGACGTTAAAACTAGGCAATATATACAATTTGAAAACCAATTCTAAGACACTAGAGCAATAGAAGTAGCTTGTAGCAACACTTTACACAAACTTTTATTAAAAGAATTCAATATGAGCGGTTTGAAATTTGCTCCTAGAAGTTAGAGTAATAAAAATGGTTAGTAGCAGCGTTTGACATAGAACTTCTACTAAAAGAACTCAATATCAGCAGTTTCAAGATTGTTTCTAGTAGCTTTATCAATAAGAGCGGTTACAATAATGGTTTATTCATATCGGTGCTAAAGTTATTCAACAAGAGTGGTTTCAAAATTGTTCTAAAAGGGTCGGGCAATAAAAACAATTTAGCTTAAACTGATTCAGTTGGTCGATTTTTAAGAGCGGTGTTAAAACCGCTCCTATACGAGTGTTTTCTTGTAGTGATTTTTATTAGGAATCGATAGAAATGAATTAGGTCAATTGAACTTGGGTATGAGTATCTTGTTGGTGCAGAAAGCATCCGACGATCGAACATGTGTTTTGATTATGTCAAAGGGTTCAAAGTTAAGTTGTTTTGTTATATGTTTGAATAAGATTGCAGGAAAGTCCTAAGTGTACTTAGGCAAAAGTCCTAACTGCGGTTAGGCAGGTGGAAAACCCTAGGGGGTGGTAACCCTAGGTCCTAAGGGGTGCTAACCCTAGGTAAGGAAAAGTCCTAGTTGTGGTTAGGCAAAGGGAAAACCTTAGGGGACGGTAATCCTAGGTCCTAGGGGATGGTAATCCTAGGCGTCGTGAACCAGGTGGAAGTCTAGACGGGTTGTGGAACGGGCATCCAATATGAAGACCGGAAGACTTGAGCGTCGAGCAAAAGTCCAGTCGGTCTGGAGGACCGGACTGACAACAGGTATATTCTCCTGAGTGGAGTAGGTGAGGGCGCGTTCTCCGGTGAAGGAACAGTAGGCGTCGGTTCGACCTAGGGTTTTCAGTTAGAAATTCCAAGTCAGAATCGGATAGTCCGATAACTGTCAAATTCTTTAAGTCTATATTATCCTATCTTTGTCTTGCAGGGTATGTTGGACTAACGTATTTTGCAAGAAGTGAATTGGATGTATTTGCCTCAAATAACCTGGAGAAGCAACCTCGCAGCAAGGAGCGAGGGCGCCCTGGAGCAAAGGCGCGGGGGCGCCTCAGTGGAGATTGAGGGCAACCTGGACGCAAGGCGCAAGGGCGCCCTCATGGAGCTTGAGGGCGCCCTGGACCTGGTGCGAGGGCGTCCTCCATGGGATTAGAGGCGCCCTCAGGTGGATAGACACGACTTGGTCGGATCTTATCTACGCTGCAGATTTGGCGCGGATGAGGGTGCCCTCCATGCTGTTGAGGGCGCCCTCCATAGGCTATAAAAGGATGTCTCGAGCAGTAGCTTGTAGATACAACAAAAATGTGATCCATCTTCCGTGCACTACTCAAAAGACCATCCGATAAAGCTGTAGCAAGACACCGACAACCTGAAGCTTAGAATTTACTATTCTTAAAGTTGTTGGTATATTTTCTTACTACACTTGAATTATTGTACCTTAGCTTCTTTGTAATACTTTGCGAGCTTATAGTGATTACCCAAAGTAAACAATCAACGAGCGTGGGCCTTGGAATAGGAGTCGCCCTAGGCTCCGAACCAAGTAAATCTTGACGTTTGCATTGTTTGTTCTTATTTCCGCTGCATTTACTCTTATTCTTCTGAAACGAAAAGTAAAAGCCACGAGCGCTATTCACCACTCCCCCCTCTAGCGCTTTCAATCCAACATATCTGATATGGGTGTGGATGTAAGTTCAAGATAGTTGCTTATAACAATTGTTACACGTGATTAGTAGAGGTATTTGAATGTTGCCTCATAAAAATTTAGAGTAACACATTATGTATATTCCACATTTAACTGTTTAGGTGATCAAAAAATGAACTTACCTAATTTTCTCACAAAAATTGTTACACGTGATTAGTAAAGATATTCATTTTCTGATCACCTAAAAATTATTTCTTACTTATGTTTGTGTTTTTCTTGCTCATGTTAATATCTTACCTGTCTTTCTTTGTAGTTGGGGGGGGGGGGGGGGGGATCAATCTTTAATTGTTAAAGTACAGAAGGTTAGTGAGTGCTCCTTCCTGTCAAAATATTTTTCTGTCCAACTCCCTTTGTTTTAGAATAAGAAAATTATTGTTTGATTCTTTTCAGACACATGAATCAGTGGTTGGTTATTTAATGCTAACTTATGTCATTAGATTCTTGTAGGACTAATCTCATGAATGTTAGCTTGTGAGAACCAAATGGTCTATTAATGTTATGACTATTTTATGTATTCCAATGCAAGAGAGTTAGAAGAACCAATGCAGCAATCAGAAATCAATGTGGGCGTTGAACTACTTGTACTATTTCAAAGAGGCATAGAAGGAGAGGAAAGGCGTGCAACTCATAATTTTTTACCTTATCAATCTGTAACACAGTTATTCCTATTGGAAAGAAAAATTATATAATATTTATTTATTTTTATTTTTATATAGCTATAACACAATTATTCCTTTAGTGATAATTGCATGATATTGATAATTATGCGTGATATATTTTTTTATTTTATATGCAATTAACTGCAGCGCGTGGTTGCAGATCAAAATTATATATTTTTTAGACTGTATCAGTCAACTACCGTCATCAAAATGAGCTCACAGAGACATTCTGTGTTGAAAAATATTGTTACCAGTCGACTGGTATCTGCATCAGTTGATTGGTACTCTATTTTAGCTAAAAAATAATATTTTTGGCCCAACTTCAGGAATGCACCAAAAATTTCACAGACTTTTAAAAATTTTTAAATTTTATGGAGAGATCTCTTTTATCCTTGTCTACTTAGAAAAAATATATTTAAAAATATATCTATCACAGATCCTAATATTGACATAAAATTTAAAATTATCTAAATGATTCAATTAAACATTGACATAAAGTCCTAGTTTTGACTTCCTCTTGATGTATCTGCCCATATTAAATTACAATGCATCCCTAGCATTGGCTTATATGATGTCTATACATTTAAAATCAATTTTCATACAATATGAACCACTTTTCATATTTTCATGCGTGAAACTTAACTAAAATGTGTCAACCAACTATATTAGATACTCAAATTCATCTCTAACCCCTTTGACATATTTCATGACCCATCTTGAGTCCCAAGTATGGTCTGCTTGAGATCCGTTCACCATGGACCCCAAAGACTCTTTGAGATCCCCCTAGAACTCTTAACCTTAGCTACCTCCCTAGGTGACTCATCCACTATGGCTAGGCCACATTGGTGCACCTCGGGTGACACTTGACCTACAAACCTTACATTCTTAACCTTAGAAATCTTGTCTTTAGTTAATTTCTTCTTGTCCTTAACCTTGGACATCTCATCCTTGCCATAATTATATGCTACCCTAGCATATTCTTTCTTATTGACCTTGGATGATTCTCTCTTGCCATTTTCATGTGTCACCCTAACACTTGATCTCATTTTGACCTTGGAGGGACCCAATTTAACATTTTTGGGTCTTTGACCATCCAAACTCATGTCAAGTCCTCTAAGTCCAATAATGAGCTCCCCCTTGATATGAGCTCCTCTTCTTCTCCCACCTAAATCTATAATTATGCATGGGTATATAATTTTTATTTTCCCTAACAAGTATGTAGAAATTAGAATTTAGATTAAACTTTAAAATAGGGATTATCTTTCCTTTTACATTTGGAGCTCCCCCTTGATATGAGCTCCTCTTCTTCTCCCATCTTCAAGTGCGTTAATTTTTTTGAGTTCTCCTCTTCTTGGGCACTTAGTATGGTAGTGATCATACTCATCACACGTGAAGTATCTAATATGCTTCTTCTTCTTCCTACAACTCACATTAGTTAAATCAACCTTAGTGAGTTTAGTTTTTACCTCCCTTATCTTTTGGAGCGGTGGACACCTATTCTTGTAGTGCCCAATCTTACCACACTCAAAGCACTTGATGTGGCTCTTCCCGCCCTTCTTGGTGGATGAGGTGAAGGGTTGAACTTCCAAGATCATCTCTTCCTTGGATGGCTCCTCTTCCTCTTCACTCAAAGATGTGGACGGTTCCACTTCTTCTTCCCTTGAAGATGTGGACGAAACTTCCTCATCTTCCTTCTCCTAGGATGTTGAACACGTGTCGACATCCAATTAGTCCTTCTCCTCTTGGACCAATGAGTCATTCTCCTTGGGTTCCTCCATTCCTTGGAGTTGTGTAGAGTTCTCATGATAAGCAATGACCTTTTTCCAAAGGTCGCTTGCATTCTTGTATTTACCAACACTCAAAACAATGTTAGAAGGAAATAAGTTTATCAAAACTTTTGTTACCTCCTTATCCGCCTCTGATTACTCTCTTTGCTCCTTGGTCTAATACCGAGGCCGAAGGCATTTCCCCTTCTTGTTCGTCGGAGCTTCGAACGAATCCTCCAATGCCATCCAATGGTCCCAATCCATTTGGAACCAAGTCTCCAAGCACGACCTCCAATAGCCGAAGTCTTCTCGATCATATGGAGGTGGGATCCAGGTATTCTATCCAAGCGCTCCCTCCGACTCCATCTTCTATCTCTAGCGGTTGCTCCTTTGGCGATTAGTCCAATGAAGAGCTCGCCTTACTCTGATACCACTTGTTGAGATCTTGACGTCCACTAAAGGGGGTGAATAGCTTGTCACCCAAAATGTTCACTTCCTACAATTGTTAGTATACAGTGGAATACAAAACAAACTAACAAATAGAAAGACAAACCGAATGACCCTTTTGTTTACGTAGTTTGGAGGTAAAGCTCCTACTCCACGGTTGTCCGTAAGGTGGACGATCCCGATCTGTCGGTGGATGACTCCCCAAAAAACTCTAGCTAGCTCAAACTTCCTTCTTGGTAGATAAACCTCACCACAACCTTGATCCAAACACTCTTAGATCACAAGAGAAGATTGGAGCACTTAGGAGACTCTAATTATGGTTAATTACTACTAATTTTGTAAACCATACCCAAGCACCCTGAGCTCTATTTAATAGAGCTCGGGAGGAAAATACCAAACTATTTTTTCACCACCAGTCAACTGGTACAACCACCAATCGACTAGTTCTAAGTGAAATTCGACCGTTACAAGCCAACGGTCGGTTATCAATCGATTACTATAGTGTACTAGCCTATTGCTACAGTATACCAGTTGACTGCTATAGTACCGGTTGACTATTATAGTGTCGAATGACTGCTACATTACCAATCAACTATTTTCATAGTCGTCGGACGCAGAAACATTCTGTGCCTTGCCCTAGTCAACTGGTCAAACCCTAACCCTAGGATTTGACCCCCGAATACATTCACTCAGCACTCGTCCTTGCCTGACCAACCTAGACCTAGCCTTCCACCTCCTCCATCAGCCTCGCGTCCCTCAGATGTCTCTCATCCTTCATGCCTTGCCTTCTGGAGCTTCCTTTGGTCTTGTCCTTATTGTCCAATCTTCCTTTGCTAAGAGGCTCCTCACCTCCAGGACTTCAACCATTGTCAAATCATACTTGGACTTACGTTGCCAAGACTACATGCTTGGACTTACACTGCCAAGACTCACACTTGAACTTTCCTCCTTTGCCAAGATCACCCTTGGACTTTTCTTGTTGTATCTGTATCTTGTACACTCACAATGCATATCAAATATAATAATAAATCTTATTTAAATCTTTGCCAAAACATCAAAACATAGGGTATCTAGATTCTCCAATAATATTTACTGAGGAATCTCAATTCACATTGATCCCATGTTGATATGCATTCCAGGAGAAGTGATGATAGCCACAACTTAGCTTTGTCCCTCAATGAGAATGGGAACAACATAAGCTGGATAACATCAATGGAAGCCACATTGTTTTAGGGTATCACATATTTCTAAAAAAAATCCAAGTGTAGATTCGGGGCTTCCATCGGTGCTCCACTAAATTGGCATTATTGTACCATGTGAATTAGAGCCGACTTGAGCTCAAAATTATTTGCCTCTATTATAGGCCCAGACATGCTTGATCTGAATCCTTTCACAGTTGGTGATGCATAATCACCAAGTGGCTTGTTATTGTTTGCCATGAGTAGGTTAGGGATATTCTAATTTTAGTTATGTTCCATTGCTTGATGTTCTCTTAATCTTTGATGGTATGTACAATCAATTTTTGGATTAAAGGGCATCAATTCTCCTTCCCTTGTGGTTTTGTGTATATACTAGAGTGATTCATGAAAAAAGAAAAAGAACAAAAAAAGTAAAGATAGAAGTAAACAAATGCAAAAAATTGAAAACTATGAAAAGAAATAGTCTAATGCAGCTAATCTGAAGTTCAGCTAATATCAATCAAAATCAATCCCAAACAACAATGCCAAAAACTTAATGTGTGCAAATTCGTAAGTGCATGATTGAATCCACAAGGACTGATGATCAAGTACTAGCCTACTATTTAAATTTGACAGTCTAGACTAATTGTTGGTGTAGAGTATTGAAAACGAGAAATGGTGTAGAGTAGAGAGTGAAAGGGAGAGAATGTTGGGTCAAGAAGACAATCAGTGAAAGCAATTCTAGGATGTCGATTTCACCACATTTTGAGTAAAACTTGATCTTTGTTTGAATTCCTATTCTCAATGGTAACTAATGTAGGTAGACTTATCTTTGTATCTGATGTAAACTTTTAGAACTACACCAACGTATCAATTCCAATTATCGCTTACTTTTGAAACGGTTAAAATTAGATATCATTTCATAAGGGGACCCTGACACGAGATCCCACAACCCCTAATTGACGACTCTCCTATTTGACAATGAATTCAGATTGATCCATTAATCTCTATGTCAATCTAGGGTTTCTTGTGGCATATCGATCTACTCTCGTAGCCGACTCTCCACTTCTCGATTGTCTATGAGTCGGAAGATTGGGTTCTCCTCTCTGTCCATCCCCAAATCCTCATGGGATATGAATCTCGTACTTTTGACATCAAAATTGAGTTTACGTAGTAGATCCGGACCAATAATCAACAAATCACAAAAATAGAAGGATCAACCCCCTCAGGATGGATAATTGGCTAGCACATAATGATGTTGCCACCATAAGGTCCAAGGTCAAATCCTGACTAGTAGTCGGGTGTCTACCCTCCCCCATGTCTACCCAAGGCTAGTAACCACCCATGATTTACTTCTTCTGTGTTACCCTGGAGACGGGCTGACGGAGATGTTGGGGCGAGAGAATTACCTTTTTACCACGATAAAAATAGAAGGATCAAACATGCATAGATCATTCAGAATAATGTTTACATCATAAAGGGATAATTCCTAATCCTAATTCAAAAGTTTACCCCCATAGAGATAGGGTTACATCCACAAAACATACAATTTGAATAAAGTTCAGAAATTTAGAAAAGAAGAGAAAAGCTTAAGCTCGATGTGATGAATCCTCCTCCAAGTTGCTCTTGATCTTCCTTCCTCATGCAGATGGCGTTGGATCGACTCTAGATCATCTCCTGAAGCTTCTTTAGGGTCCTTGGACTACCTCAGGTCGAGATCCCCAATCCAAGAGGCTTTATCGGCTTATATAGGCCAAGGAGCGATCATCCGACACGAGCCATGCTGGGCGGCACACTTGTGTTGGGGGTCGGTGGTTTTAGAGTGAGGGTAGCCACGGGTCATGCCTATGGGTACGGGTGCTCGTGACAGATTTAGTTGCGTGAGCATGGCCCGTGCCAACTGGCATGGGCCCTCGTGGCAAGACGACTGAATGAACACAACCCGTGCCGACGAGCACGGTCACTCTAATATGGGTTGTTGAACAAGGCACGACCTGTGTCGACTAGAACGGACACCCGTGCCCATTTGAAGAGCTTCCGAATTTGGTGTTCAACTTCTGACCCTTTCGCTCATTTTCACTCCCTATTACAAAAATACACTAGAGCAGTATTCTGAAATAGGAAAATATCAAAACAAAATATAAAGATATAATATCGTAAAATATATACCTGCAAAGTAAATTCTAAAGGTGCTATCAAATCGTAAAAAAAATCTTATATAAAATAAATGTTGGTGCAATATCCCTTAGGTCAAGATTGACTGAGTTGACCAAGCTTGAGTCTTGGTCATAGTTTCGATGTTTGACAATACATGGACAATGCAGGTGCAGTTGTTCATGTGGGGAGATTCTGATCAGGGACTGATCAGTGTGATTGAAGAAGAGTCAAGTAGGTCAAGGATTGACAGGATACTTGACTGGGAAGTCCTAACTGGGATGTTAGGCGAAAAGAGAAGTCCTGGTGAGTGAAGTCAGGCAGAAGAAAGTCCTAGTAAGTGAAGCTAGGCAATTGGAAAGTCCTGGTGAGTGAAGCCAAGCAGAAGAAAGTCCTAGTGAGTGAAGCTAGGCAATTGGAAGCCCTAGTGAGTGAAGCTAGGCAGATGGAAAGCCCTAGTGAGTGAAGCTAGGCAGATGGAAAACCCTAGTGAGTGAAGCTAGGTGAAAGTCCTGGTGAGTGAAGCCAGGCAGATGGAAAATCCTAGTGAGTGAAGCTAGGTGAAAGTCCTAGTGAGTGAAGTCAGGCAAGGGAAAATCCAGATGGATCAAGGATGATCAGACATCTAGTGGAAGTCCTGGTAGGTCAAGGGAGTGACCGGATACTTAGCACAAAGAGAAAAGTCCAAGTGGGTCAAAGGGATTGACCGGACACTTGGTGGGGAGTTCTGGCAAGTCAAGGGAGTGACCAGATGCTAGGCATGATGTACCAACAGGTCAAGGATGACCGGATGTTGGTTTGAGAGGTTTGGGACTTGGTTTTGGGCAAAAACCAAGAGCTGGATCGATCCAGGAGCTGGATCAATCAGTGGATCGATCCAGACTTTTCCCAGCGAACAGAAGGCCTCTGGATCGATCAGTGGATCGATCCAGAAGTCCCGATCGATCAGTGGATCGATTGGGATGCTGCTGCTTCGCGCGATAAGCGCTGGATCGATCCGTGAATCGATCCAGGCATTTTTCCAGAGCACAGAGGCGCTCTGGATCGATCCGTGGATCGATCCAAAGCCTCCCCGATCGATTGGGAGCGATCCAATCGATTGGGATCCGACCGTTAGCGTCGATTTAAACCGCAGGCGTTCATTTCCTTCGGCATCGCTTCCACGAAAAAGCTCAGATCTTCGCCAGCTCCTCCACAGCGCTCTCAAATCTCAGATCGCCAGTTCTTGAAGGATCTTGGAGGTTTTCTAAGTCAAGAGGCGGATAAAAGACAAGAAGAGAAGCTAGGGTTAGGGTTTTCTGTACTCATTGTAAGCTTTGCGCTTGTATTTTGTTTCCCTTTCCTTCTTCTTGTATTGAGAGTCTTGTAGGGCTTCTCCGCCTTCGGTAGTTACCGAAAAGGAGGGTTTTATTAGTGGAGGGTGCGTGAGTAGGTGTGGATCCTTGGACTAGTCACCTCTTGTGAGGTGGATACCAAGTAAACCAACCTTGTTAGCGTTGTATGGTTTGTTTCTTGTATTTCCGCTGCACATCTTTGAAGAAACAAGCAATGACGAGCACCTAGCACGCGACGAGCTATTCACCCCCCCCCCCTCTAGCTACTTTTCGGTCCCAACAATAAACACATAAAGTAGCAAAGTCATTCTCATGTATTAATTTGAACGAAATATTCACCAAACAGTGAATTGGGAATTGATTGGTAGACGTACCAAGAGTGGATCTCTTGGATCCCTTGTCCTAATCCTCTCTTGGTCCACTCTGCAATTGACACATTAGATCGTGGTCAGAATCTAATTCAAATTATAATTTGGGTCGGAACAGATGACCGAAAGTTGCCGACGATGGGTAGGCTATCGGGTGCCGAGCAGAAGAGGCGGCTCACCCATTGCTCTAGCCAGTTGTCCTGATCTAAATTATAATTTAGATGGGAAGGTGAATAAAAGAGAGATGTCAATCGTGGTGAGATTTCAACCGTAACATGATGTACCAAATATGGAGTGAACTAGAAGCAGCTCAGATCCTCTGGTCCTCAAAACGCGGACTAGAGGATGGGTCACTCTCCATCATTGGTGGAGAGTGATGACCCTATGGGTGTGGTTGGTTCAAGTTATCATGTATAACTTTGGTTATGTGATTACCAAGTAATCAAATAACCAAGGTTATGGGGAATAAAATATAACTAAATGTTGTTTGGTTCAACCTAAGTAATGCAACAAAAACGTGTTTGTTTGAAAGTTTTAATGAATAACTTAATTTAATATTTTATTATATTACTCTTAGTTACAAAATCAATCATATATATCTTTTAAACTCTACATTTTTTTTATTTTTTCTTTTTCACATTTTTCTTTATTTTTATGTGTTTTTTATTTTTTTTATTCCTTTTGTTTTTTTATTTTTTTTTATTTTTAAAAGTTTTTTAAATTTTTTCCATTTTTTATTTTTTAAAATTTTTTTACGTTTTTTATTTTATTTTTAAATTTTTTATGTTTTTTATTTTTTCTATTTTTATGTTTTTTTTATTTTTCTTTCTATTTTTTTTATTTTTTAAAATATTTTTTACGTTTTTAATTATTTTTTATGTTTTTGTATTTTTTTATGTTTTTTTTCTATTTTTTATTTTTTTATTTTTGCCTATTTTTTATTATTTTTTAATTTTAAAAAATATGTTTTTAATTTTTTTTTATATTTTTAAAAGTTTTTTATTTTATTTTTTTATATTTTTTCTTTACATTTTTCCTTTTTACCATTTTTTTTATTCGAGAGTATTTTGGATAAAAAAATTTCATTAACCCCGAAATCAAGAAAAATCTTAGAGTGTGTTTGGTATGTACGTTTTTCATTTTCATTTTCTGAAAAATGCACGTTTTTTGAAAAATGATGTTTGATTTACGTTTTTCGTGCCTGTTTTCTAAAAAAATAGATTGCGTTTTCTAGAAAAACAGATAATGATAAAAAGTCAATTTCTGTTTTCTAGAAAATATACGTTTTTTCAAAAAATGAAAATGAAAAACGTGTGTATCAAACGCATCCTTAGTTTTCCGAGATTTTTCGATTCCGGATTACATGTCCCTTTTGTTGACGTGTCAAACCTAGAACATTACTCGAAAATCATAGATATAATCAAAATTATCAAAGATAATCCTAAACTAAATACATCTTATGTATAAAATAAATAGAAATCATCATTCTCACTAATAAAGAGTAATCCATTGTCTGATCCGTATTTTACAGACCAAGGATCCGCCCTAGAAGGGACCTGGACAAGGGATGCCGGGAGTAGGACGTCTTTTTCAATATAAAATCAAATAGGGCGACAATTTAATAAAAAAGAAGCGCCGTTGTAACTTTTGCCCAATCTTTTTCCCTTATAATTTGTTTGGTAAAAGGGGGAAAAAACGAAAGGAAAGAAATGGAATGAGGACGCGCTCGCTTCCCCCACGCGTCCTTTCCAAAGCCTTCTCCTCGACTTCTGCCGCCGCCCTCGCCGCCCACTTTGGCCGCGTTATCGACACTTCTTCCCTTGCCTCATGGAACTCCATCATTGCCGACCTCGCCCGTGCCGGAGACTCCATCCACGCCCTCCGTGCCTTCGCATCTCTCCGCCGTCTGCACCTCCGTCCCGACTGCTCCTCCTTCGCCCCGGCCCTCAAGTCCGCTGCTGCACTCGCTTCCCTGGAATCAGGTCGGCAGCTTCACCTCCTTTCCCTTCGTTTCGGCCTTCTCCCGGACCTCTTCGTCGCCTCCTCTCTCATCGACATGTACGCTAAGTGCCGGGAGCTCGCCGATGCTCGCCGAGCATTTGACGAGTCCCGACACCGAAACGCCGTTATATGGACCGCTATGGTAACTGGCTACGTCTGTAACAATGCCCCGAGGGATGCTGTCTTCTTGTTCAAGGATTTTCTCTCCGATGAAGGTGCTGTAGGCGTCGACTCTGTGGCAGCGGTGGCGGTGCTCTCCGCATGTTCGAGGGTTTCCAGTATGAAGGCTTCGGCAGCTGTTCATGCGCTCGTTGTGAAGGCCGGGTTGGATATGGATGTGGGAGTAGGAAACACTTTGACGGATGCTTATGCTAAAGGAGGTGACTTGAGTTTGGCGCGGAAGGTATTTGATGGAATGATTGAGAAGGATGTTGTGTCGTGGAACTCGATGATTGCATTGTCTGCTCAGAATGGGCTCTCGGGAGAGGCAATAGAGCTATATGCTAAGATGTCGAGTGATGGAGGCAAACGACACAACGCAATCACCCTCTCTGCGGTGCTGCTTGCATGCGCTCATGCAGGGACATTGCAGATTGGAAAGTGCATCCATAATCAGGTGAGCTTGATGACTTTAGCACCCATCTGATATAGAAGACTTTCTATAATTGCTGTTAACAAAGTTTTATTTGGCATTATGGCAAAGTTTAGGTTCATTCTAATCATTTCACATAAAATTTGACAAAAAAGAAGATTAAGAAGATATACTATACTGACTGGATAACCTATAAAACGAAATTACAATACACTTTAACCTGAAATTCATAAAAAAATATATTTTGGTGTGCCTTAGATGAGTAGTTCCTGATGATTCTAAGAAGAGTCTAATTATTTTCTTGTAACAAGATTACAATATTATCGTGTGAATTCTTTAGCAAACTTGTTTCCCTTACAAGTTCTAACCTTGTTAAGTAAACCATTGCCAGATAGTTTGGTACAGGCTCAAATAGGATTTTTCAATATATTTCTTTAGAGAGCATCTCATGATTAGTTTCTTTTGCTTTCCCCCCTCAATTTCTGATTAGAGGTCTGAAATATTGAGGTTATATCATTCTTGTAAAGACTATTGTTTTAAAGCTTTAAACTTCAAAGATGTTACTGTCCTAGATAAGATAGATGTAGCCTTGTGGTTTGTAATACTTGGATATCTAAGTTGGTTCTTTCTGTCATAATACGGCTTCTTGCAGGTGGTCAGGTTGGGATTGGAAGAAAATGTATATGTGGGCACATCAGTAGTTGACATGTATTGTAAATGTGGAAGAGTTGGAACAGCAAACAAGGCCTTTGACCGTATAAAGGAAAAGAACATCTTATCATGGTCTGCCATGATTGCGGGTTATGGGATGCATGGCCTTGGCCGAGAAGCTTTAGAGGTTTTTCATGAAATGAAGAGATCAGGAGAGAAGCCTAATTACATAACATTTGTTTCTGTCTTGGCAGCTTGTAGCCATTCAGGGTTAGTGGATGAGGGTAGATATTGGTTAAATGCAATGAAGAAAGATTTCAATATTGATCCTGGTGTGGAGCACTATGGATGCATAGTAGACCTGCTTGGACGTGCCGGTTGTCTTAATGAAGCCTATGAACTGGTCAATGAAATGAAAGTTGAACCTGATTCTGTAGTGTGGGGTGCCCTTCTCAGTGCATGTCGGATCCATAAGAATATTCAGCTAGGAGAGATTTCTGCTAGAAAATTGTTTAAACTGGATCCAAAAAATTGTGGCTACTATGTTTTGCTCGCTAATATGTATGCAGATGTGGGAAAGTGGGGTGATGTGGAGAGGATGAGAGTTCTGATAAAGAACAAAGGATTGGTAAAACCACCAGGGCATAGTTCTGTGGATCTTAGGGGAAAGGTTCATGTATTCCTAGTTGGGGACAGAAGGCACCCCCAGCATAAAGAAATATATGCCTATTTGGAGGAGTTAAGAATTAGGATGCAGGAAGCTGGCTATGTCCCAGATACAGGTTCAGTTCATCATGATGTCAATGAAGAAGAGAAAGAAACTGTACTACATGTTCACAGTGAAAAACTGGCTGTTGCTTTTGCAATTATGAACACAGCTTCTGGAACAACTGTCAACATCATCAAGAATCTTCGAGTTTGTGGCGATTGTCATACTGCAATCAAATTGATTGCCAAACTTGTAGATCGCGAGATTGTCATCAGAGACTCACACAGATTTCATCATTTCAAGGATGGGTCCTGTTCTTGTGGGGATTATTGGTAAAATTATTGAAACAAACAAAATGCTGTATGTGCATCAACTGGTTATATTTTAACTTCTTTTGCTGGAGAAAGAATTTTGAAGTCCGCTTGTTCTAAAACAAACTATGACAGATGAGGATCCATCTATGAAGTTGGCTGAACTAGTCACATTCCTAGCAATGTTAAGGGTTGCCAAATGTCTTTCTGATTATGAAAGCTGTGTTGGTGAATTATATTTGGGGGTTTGCTGCCTAGAAGCTGCCAATGATTCCCAGCATGATAGACAAATAAGTGCTTCACTATCCTTCTCACATGTTCTTTTCCTCTTGTTTAATGCTTCTTCTCTTTAGGGGAGGAGGAACTCATTTTTGTATAATTTAAACGGATAAGCGATTTCTTGATTTGATCAAGTTCTATAGGGATAGTATGTAAGTATGATTGATAGTTCATATAACCGACGTCAATTCTTAATAAAAAAGGGCATCTTGATGCAAGAAGCTCTTGCTACTGTAGAATCTTGGGGATGGGTTTATTGTATGCAGTCTTACCTTGCTTTGCAAGAGGTGTTCAATTCTTAATCAAATGACTAAAAATCTTCCTTTCCAATTAATTCTACTTCACTGATTATGATGAATTGATTATGGTAATTCTATCTTTTTCTGTTCATGAGCATAGATATTGTTATGTGATTCGTAGGTTTCTTTAGTTTGTGATGACTAGAAATAGTGATATGAATCCTTAATACACAGGTAATATCCAAGATGAAGCAAGCTATCAAAACATTAGTTTCTTTTATAGAATTTAGATAACATATCAAATCCTCTTCCTTTTGTTTTTTATTTGTCTAACAGATTGCCCTTACTTTCGGTTCCCTTCATGATAATAACCTACTATCAATCATTCATCGAGGCCCATCAGCGGTTGCCAAGGTTACAATAAATAATTTAGTTTCTTACCTTTATCACTGCTGCTATATTCATGTCTGCGCCAAGGACAACAAGAGGCTTAAAACCAATTTTCTTCATCTTGTTGAGAGAACTTCAAGAAAGATAGTTTTCTGCAACCGTGGAGCATATTTGTGCGTGTCTCTTGGCTGAGGATTAATCTTGTCAAAACCTGGTTAGCTTGATTACTTGATGGCCAGAATGATATGGTTGCATTAAAATAAAATTCAATATGAATGCAGATGAATATTTTACAAGTTGCAATGGGACTTTAGTTGAGAAGTTGATTTTCACTTGAAGATGTAAGACCTATTCAAGTGCTACTGATCATCAAATATATTGAGGTAAATACTAGTTACGGGAGTTGCTATCACCACAAAAGGTGTTTTTTATTAATCTAACACCATGAATTCAACTCCTTTGTGTGCTTCAACTCCTTTAGCAACTTGTTTAGATTTCACAATTCTTACTCTGCTCTAGTGCTCCTCGTTAGATATAACTGAACATTGAATGTGGTGAAAAGTAAATCAAGCAGTGGGGAAGAGGTATGTTAATGATTTGGGCACACAATGGGGGCCCTAATGAAAAAAAGTGCATCCATGTGCATGCCTTGCTCAACTTTATCCTGATTGCTTACCCATGATGAATGGTGGTTGTCATGCCCCATTGAAGATCTAGTTTAACAATCCATCACATGATCGCCCTAACCTAATCATGTTATGTTGTCCCTGTTAGCTCACCCATCAATTCACTTTATCCCCCATCTTAGGCTTAGTTTAGTTTGAGATGTACAAGCAGCTGTGATCCCAACTATTTTTCTATACGTGGATTTTCTCTTTCGCCATGATATCCATATTGGCGTAGAATTAGTTTCATGCTACTTCTATTGTTCCTTTGTGCTTCAAGAAAATAGTAATGGTGGTACTGCTATTTAAATATTTTTTCAGTAATATAGTGTCTTGCTACCTATTAAAACTTACACGCGACACGGAGTGTATATTCTCATTAGTGACTAACCTGATGACCCTGGTAGGAAACAACAAAACAGTAGGCCAAGAGCTATAATATCTGGCTTCATCTGGTAACAAGTGGAGGAAAGGATTTAATACTTGTGGATTGAGAGGGGACTGTTGTTCCTTGACGGAGTTCACCATTTAAGGGTGCTGCATTTGGAATTTGGAGCGAAGCAATGAAATCCTGTTCCAGTGTCCTTGCTGCTATTGCTTCTGCTTTCTAACTAAAGATAGCAAATCCAAGGAGAATGAAGAAAAGGACGACTGAAATAAGTGAGTTACTGTTGTCTATATTTATAAGAATCCATGCTTAAGTTTGTTTTTAGCAGTTTATTATGTACTCTCCTTGAGGCCTTGTGAAGTACTCATATTCTCCTGCAACATAATTGCAAACAAAGTTTATAAACCATGAGCTATTAACTTCGGATTTATAGCCTTGTACTCATAAGATAGATATACAGTTTGCGTCATACTAACTCTTTTTGCCCCTAGTTTTGCTGTGGGGATTAAGACAAGGCACTAAGACTTGAAGAACAAATAAGATTGTTTCATGGAGAAGAGACTCTTCTTTTCTGAATTCTAACCAGGTATTTCTCTCTCGGATTTATTTCTGTCTGTTGAGGTGAATCTGTTTTAATTTGCTCGATTGTCATGCAATTAAATGCTCCTATGAAATTTGGATAGTTGTTGAAGTTCTCATTACCGGCGCACACAAGCGAGGATATTTAAGTACAAGAATTGGAATTGAGCAGTTTATCACAATGCATGTCCCAGGGAGACTACAATTTTAACTCGATAAAAAATACTTGAATATATTTGATTATCAAAATTACAGGATGTAAAAACTGACAGGGCTTGTTCACAAAGAAGATATTTTATTTTATTTAGCACAGCTTCTGATATTCGAGATATTTGAGGTAAACGGATTAGTGTAATCACGTGCGAAGTGGTCATTTAGGACCAAAGTGTTTTGATTTGTTAAGAGTTGAAGTTATCTTGGTTTGTGTTACCGATGTAAACATAAAGTTTGTAGAGGCTACACGAAACTCATGGAGGTTAGCTTGACGTGACCAAGGTGGTGTTGGTTCAATGATTTAAATGTCCATTGAAAATTAAAAAGGATGATATGAGATATTCGAGAGATCGCATACTGAAAAGTCAAGTGGATAATTTTGATGGGAGCCGCAAGAGATGGATTATGTTGGTGATTGAGCGAGGATTTGACAATGACCACTTGAGTAAAATTGTAACAAGTAAATTCTTAGGTGAGTCGTGGGAGTCGAGTGATTTATATTTTGAGGAGGTGTTTGGTTGATGAGTTTCGGAATGAAGGAATGAAATGATAATAAAAGATAGTGTTTGAATTATGGATTTGGGAATGATTTTTTGATGATCCAATTATTTTAATCTATCAATGTGTTAAAGTCGACTAGGGAGTTGGCTTAAGTTGGTTTGTTTGTGTATATAATATTTTTGTTTGGTGTAGAATTGACTGGTAGTCGACTTAGCATATTACATCCAAAACCTAGCTACAATCGTTACCATAGTAGTTATCTGGCTAGCATGATCGCAATCTAGATGGAGGCCTCTCCCCATCCTGATCTCTGGCTTGCAATGGTCGAGTAACTGACACCATAATTAAATGGAAGTTACACCTAGATTAGTGGTTATAACGACTAAACATTCTAGATTTTGGGAGATCATGGGCACGATCTCCCAGGTATGTCTCTTATAAATATTGAGATATGCAAATCCTTGATTCTCCCTAAACGCTTTTGATTCTACTCATTTCATTCTTCTCTATTCTCTTAGAGCACCCAGTGACTTAAGTATCGGAGGAGGGACGTTGCTATGATATTTCTTTGTGGACACAGGTCGGAGAGACCTTGCTATAGACTAGGTCAACACGTTGGCGCCTATAAGGTTTACCTCTCGAAATAGGTCAGCACGTCAACATCGATCTCCCTGAAGTCCTATATGCCATTGACCATTATAAGGTTGAGCTCAATTTTTTGATCTTGTTGTCCTTGGTTACGGTATTGTGATAGGATATCTAGATTATCATTCAAGTATTTACAATTCGATCCCTAATTATAGTATATTTGTAAAAAATATTCTTCTAAATAGGAAACGCAACCAAAGGATACTGGACTTTTGGGTTGTCCATTGTGCGCGCTTCCCGATTTATCCTGATGATCGATGGAAAAATTTCATAGGACCGAATTAATCATCCCAGGACTAATCAATAAGATTAACTAAATTTATTATTATTTTTTTAATTTCTTGATCGTGTTACTTTGAGCACAGTTAGTTGAGCTTAGCTGCCTCGACTCTCCACTTACTTAAAGATATATTCCTTTCACTACAATGAGCCACAAATGTGACCCACGATCCATGCACGATCCTTCCATGATACCTACATGTTAATCACTAACAGGTAAATATTTTATATTAATGAAAGCAATTAAAGTTAGTGATCATCAAACTAGGATTAATGGCTGAAATAACTTAACAATTCTAGATTTCTCATAGATCATGGCCATAATTTCCACAAGTACATGTCAACTTTGTAGATACTCAGTCATTTTTGATTGAGTTTTAACATGGATTGTATGAACGGCGTACACAATCAACTATATCTTAGTCGATGCCGGTCATAGTGCTATTTATCATGAAATTGACTAATATAATATATATGTGGTAAAAGATGATAACACTAATTTCAAATGGCATATTATTACCGGCTCTTCTCATTAAATACAGTCAGTAAATCCTGAAGGTTTCGTCTAACAACAGTATGTAGAGGTGAGGTGATTTGTAGGATTTCTACATCCTTTGAAAATCAACCTTATACTTATTTCTGCATGAACCATCTATACTAGATGACCATAAACAAAATATATTATTGTTAACATTTCCAAATTCGGTATTATATCCACTAATTAAATTAGTAGCTGAAATATCTAATTGAAATCATTAAAATTGATTTTTTTTAAAAAAAAAAAAATCCAACCGATAGCCATAAATTAAATGGAATAAATCGGATCGATGTAATCAAAATTTTCTTATCAATCAAATTGTTATCAATCGTTAGATGATATTTAGATTTAATCACTTTAATTAATTTATTAAATTTAACATCTAAATCTAACAGAATAAATAGAAAAAATAATATTTTTTAATAAACTTTTAAATTAATAGAACTAAAATTGTAAATTCAATCATTAATTAATTAATTAATTTAATCAATCTTTGCTTAATTGTCATTTAATCAATCTTTTGCTTAATGGCCACGTGCGCATCCTTCCCCACTATCAAATCATCCCGGGTTATGGTGCAACGGAAGTTTATCCAAGCTATCATTTCCTAGTTAAGTTTATTTATTATTTTTTTTAACTAACTTCACCATATATCCACCTCCATTCCAACGTCGATCGCCGACCGGCACATCCTAATTAATCTTGCAACCACGGCGGCCAGACTCGGCGAACACGATGAGCAGCAGCAACAGAAGCATGGCTCTTATTCTCCTGTGCGCGGTGGTGGTGGTGGTAGCGGCTGCTGATGATTCTCTGCAGCAGCAGCAGTGTGCGCAGGCGAGCAGTAGCCTCTTCCCCTGCATCGACTACGGCGACGGCCACAGCGACAGACCGTCCAGCGACTGCTGCACCACCGTGGGCGACATCCGCAGCACACGGCCGGTCTGCCTCTGCTTCGTCATACAACAGACGCACAACGCCTCCTCCGGCTTCCGCACCCTCGGCCTCCGGGTCGACCGCCTCCTCACGCTCCCCGCTGCCTGCAGCCTCGTCAACGCCAGCGTTAGCAATTGCCCAGGCAATTAATTAATGACTGCCTCGCGGATCTTCTGGTCCCAAAATCCCTGGTCCGCCCCTCGTCCACACAAATGCTATAAAACTCCCTCACGTGCCAAACACGTGCCAATCTCCAACGCCCAAAAGCCAGAGCCCTAGCCTCGCGATTTCCTTCTCCTCGCGATTTCTTCTCCAGCGTCGCCTCCTCCGCAGTCAGCCAAAGCCTTCGTCGCCTGCGTCCTCCCTCCGAAGCCGCGTACCTCCCGCGACCTCCCTCCAGCGCCACCTCCGCGCAAAGGCCCTACCCTCTCGACGACCAGCGCCGCCTCCCTCCCTCCGACCTCCACCGCCGCCTCCTCCCAGCGTCGGGGACCTCCAGCGCCGCCCTCGTCGCCTGCGGCCTCCCGTCCTCCACCTCCTGCCGACCTCCAGCGCCGCCTCCTATTTGTTTAGGTATTCTCCAGCAAGCCTGATTTTTTGTACGCTTTGAACATTAGGAAAAGAAGTTAATTTAGGTATTTTCCTTGACATATTTTCTGTTATTCTCCCGCAAGCCTGAATCTTTAGAAAATTTCCATCCATATGGGAATGGCTTCTAATCAATTTCCATCCATTATTCTACCTTACCCTCCATTCCCAGGTAAATGGTGGCAGGTTTTTTTTTTAATTACCTTTTCTAAGTAAACAGGATGAAATGTAATTGACCTTAATTCCATTCATTATTATTTTTCTTTTTACTAAAGTTAATTGCTTTGCCGCTTATTTGTTCTCTCCAAGTACCAAGAAAACAGAACATTAGTATCTTCTTAGCAAAATTCTGTTCATGAACTTTTAATTTCATCCATATCAGGTTTTGCATGTGGTATTTTTATCCTTGATGATATGAAAAATTAGTTAATAGTTAAATCATTACTTTTCCTTGTTTTATTGCAATATTTATGATAGATGTGTTTTGACAGCATTCCATGCCATATGTTATACAGTTTCTTATATGTGCTCTGTGCTTGATCTAGGGAATGTTTGAAGTTAATCCCTCATAAGAAGTTTTCCTTTGCAAAGATATGGCTGGCTGCCCAATTTGAGATCAGACAAAGAAACTTAAAGGGCGAGATAGGTGTGGAATTCGATCGGATTCAGCTTTGACGAGGAAAATGCTGAGCGGCGGCTCTAAACCCATCTCCGGTTAAAGAAAAGGTCGCTTCTCGACAAACGGCAGGAGGCAGGAGGAGTGAACGTCATAGTCGAGCAGTGACTCTAAACCCTAGAGCGCTAGACCAAAAAGAGAGTAGTTTCTTGAAGGACAGTATAAATATTGATTATGACAGCCAAGCAGCGGCTCTAAATCGTAGGGCGTCTGCTCGGCAAGAGTGTTCATGGAGAACATCAAATGTTTAGTCAGTCGGACTTATAACCTCTTTCGACTAGATTTGAGGGGAAGACTTGTGATACGATAATGAAGAGGGGTCCTACCAAAGAAGGATCAAAGGGGGAAAAGGCTTCCTAATGTGGAGGCCAAGGCAAAAAATGGTCAAAGGCCTTGGTCGGTCGATCGGACCAGAGATCGGGAGCCCCCGGTGACGAGGATGCCGAACGACCATCCTCTGATATTGGCGATTGGAGTTAAGGGGTAAGTGGCAATTCACCACAGGCCAGTCCTCTCCAATCGAGCGTCATGGCCGGTTGGACAAAGATAACCACTGACAGTTAGGAAGCAGAGAAGGGGACAAGCCAGCAGCTCCGAACGACACGACTGAACAGGGACAACCATTCCTCATCGATCGAGCGGCGTGGCTGGTGGGACAACGTAACCACTAACAGTTGGGAAGCAGAGAAGGGGACAAGCCAGCAACTCTGAACGACACGATCTAACAGGGACAACCAGTTCAAGTGGGATTCGGTCGGCTTATAGTGGGACCCAACTACATATCTCATTGTACCCTTTTGGAGGCTTGTGCCACTGACAACGGAGCATGTCCAGTAGCCAAACTGTCCTTTAGAAGCTTCTCGTCTGTCACATCTGCTCACTTAAGGAAAACTGTCAGACACTTTTCGACTTGTCTTTTCCTATAACGTTTTGGAAAACGTACGTGCGCTTGGAAATGTGTGTACAAACACTACAGTGACACTATAAAAGAGGGTTCCCATCTACATGCGAAGGTATGCGCAACTTCATTATTCAATACATTCTTTGCTGCAACATTCTTACTATTCTCCACTAGAACTGACTTGAGCGTTAGAGGGCCAACGCCGAGAATCCCTTCCTGGCTCGGCACTAATGCCTTTTGTGTTGCAGGACCGCGCGGTTGTCGTTTAGTCAACCCCACAACCATATCCTCAGCTTGTCATCTTCTCCGCTTTCGGATAGATCAAATAACTAATGAGTTGATTTAACAATGGAATGATTCGATCACTAAGTGGATGATGAACTAATAAGTTGACGTAATTACGATAGATAGGTGCGTAATTAATTAAGAATTGGTTATACCACGTTTAAGGAAAAAAAAAAGAAAAAATGATTAACTATTCGTTGAGTGAATTCGAGTAATTAATTAAGAATAATTAATTATTAGATTAAATTAATTGATAGATTAATAGATTTATTAGTCAATTTAATAATTGATTAGATATCAGGTTGTAGTTAATGGAATTACTAATTGGATGAGTTGATAAACTGAATTGACTTTATTATAAGGATTACTTTAATATCCTATACTTGTAGGATTCGAGCTCGAGACAGATTTTGCTGACTTGAAGACGGTTAAGACATTCTACAGTTGAGGTGGGTAGTTCTTACTTTGACCTCTATAGTTCTTTGATCTTAGTGCATAATTATTTTATTATTATATGTTGATTAGGCAGCAGCTACTTACTTACCTTATATCCACTCTCTATTATTCTTGCAATTGATTTTTGTTGCTTGTCCTTATTTGTTTATCGATATTGACATCTATGCAGTCTCGTTGTTTTTATGCTTGGATTGGTTATATATATATATAGGATATACCAGACCATAGTATAGTTGTAGAATTTTGCTCTTGCATTTATATCGTAGTATATAGTTATATGCTTAGGCTCGTGCTTATACATGATAGATGTTATGCTGTAGCAAGTGGTAGAGTATTCTACTAGGTTACTTTGTCGGATTGTCATGTAGGACTACTTGATTGTGACCTGTTATTTTCATGTATTTATGATGATACCATGGAGTTAGATAGGATATTATGACTAGATTAGGATTTTCTTGATTTAGATTGTTATTATTGTACTTACTGTTGTACTTAGATGCGTGTTGTTAGACTTGCTACTTATTGTATTTCTATGCATTTGAACTGCTCATTAAAACAGATAGTGATATTAAGTTATCACACATAGATTGTAACTAGATAGTTGAGTTTCCGACTAGGCCCTTGTTTGCTATTTAGGCTCAGACCTATACATTACTAAGCTTGTATCGTAGTATAGGATATCGAGTATCCTACTAGAACTTTGTTTGTTATTTAGGCTCATACCTATATGCTAGTGAGGTTAGACTGAGATATGGTTATAGAGTGTTATATTGGATGTGATTATTCACTTTCTGCTTATCATTACGTTGTTATGTCCTATTGACAATTGTCTGCCATTCGTGATTGAGAGAGTCGTCAACAACCGTTACATTCTATCAACTATTGTCTCCTATTTGTGGTCGAGAGAGTCGTCATCGACCATAATACATTCGACTGTCCACGAGACATTCGTAGTAGCGAATTCGCGTACAGTCCGTAGCTAGATAGCTACGTATATATCTTGCATGCCCATGAGATTGTACGTGGTAGCGAGTTCGCCCGTAGATAGTGACTATTTACATACCTGTCCACGGGACTATCCATGGTAGAGTGTTCTCCTGCAATCAATGATAGGGGAGCTAGATAGCTACCTCATCTTGTCCGCCTACGGGAGCATCCGTGGTAGAGTGTTCTCCCACGGAAAATGACTAGTTATATACTCTAACGGTCCACGAGATGCATTTGTGGTAGCATATTGTTGCACTAGTCAGGACTTGTTATATGCTGGTTGCGTATTTGTTTGTACAGGATTTGGATGTACTGTATGTACTCCTGATTTATTGGTCTCATTTGGTTGAGCAGGTTAGTAGATGGTTATGTAGTTGTTTATGTTTCATTAGTGGTTGTTTATATTGACTCTTTTACTTTTATAGTAAGTATTTCACCATAGACTGCATCTTTTGATCTCCTTATATTTTAGTATTATGCATTATCTTCTTATACCCATTGAGTTGTTGTACTCATTACCCTTTGTATTTCCTCTATTCCAGGTTAGCAAGTAGATGATATATTGTGTCACTCAGAAGTCCTAGCTGCTAGTCTCACTTGAGTTCAAATTTCTTTTCGGGTTGTTTGGTCTATGTTTCCGTTGCTTGTATTTATGATGTTCTTTTAGTATCGAATGTTTGAGTGTTTGTTTTATCTGGTTTGGTTTAGTATGATTACATGTACATGCATACATATGCATACACGCATTGGTATTTAAAAAGTTAGCACGTTTTTATTTTGCATCGATGTTTATTTTGCTTGATCTGAGCTCGATATTATATTTCTCATATTGTCATTAAGGGGTATCGTCCGATTTGATGGATAAGTATACTCTCGGAGCGTGATGATTTGTGATTGTGTTATGATGAATCTTGGCCTATTGGCAATTTTCACATCAGATGAATGTTTAGTATTTCAATTCAAATTTAATTTTTGCAATTGATTACAAATTTATAGGCTTCTTTTAAAGACGAGAAGATAATATTAAAATCTTGTTCACATATATTTACCTTATTTTTGGTTGTAGATGGCCAGCCATTTATGGAGAATGTATGCCGACCGACAGTTCTACAAATGGGAAAAGACTGTTCTGTGGGACATGATCGAGCCTTATCGTCGTCCAAAGTCCTTCACACCTCTAATGGTGGTCTATGTTGCTGCCTTCTACACAGGGATTATTGGTTCCGCCATAACCGAGCAGCTTTATAAGGTAGGCCATGGCTTATTTATCTAGAAGAAATATGTTTGGCTTTCCTTTTACTTATTCTAGTAGTCTGCATTGCATTTTTATGACTACTAATTTGGTAACCCTTGTTATCATGTTTCACCCTTCTGTCATGCTGAATTATCTTGCTATTATTTGGATTTTGGTCAAAATTGTTACGGGAAGGATTCCATATTTACACCTTAATTTTGCATAAATACGGTTTTGACTCTGTAAGCTGATTTGCAAAACTTTGCGTGGTGACAATTGACACATAACAGCTTGTCACAAGCCGGTTTGCGAATCAGCCTGCGGTATAATTTTTTGATAAATATTTGATATTCGAGTTCCTGCAAAAACTTGGTGTTGCATTGCAAGTCTGCTAAATGTTGCTATTTTTACCCACGCATGTTGTTTTCCAAACCACATATCGGCTGAAATCCTCAAATTTTGCATAATTTAAGTGTGAGAGATCCTTTAGTTACCCTATAAGAAGAAACTAAACCCTTACGGATTAACCATATCATAAGAAACTCTTAATGCTTAACTGTAACAGAAGAAACACTTAATGCTTATCGGGTAACTTGAGCAGGAGAAGTATTGGGAGGAACATCCGGGTGAAGCTGTGCCCCTCATGAGGCCCAAGTTCTACTGGGGACCTTGGAGAGTTTACCATGGTGAAGAACTTCCTCCAAATATGTAAACTCTGATGGAATGTCACTATCTTATGTTCTTGGTTCATCTTCATCTTTCCCAAAGATTACATGGTCCGAGCTAATCACAGATCTAGACAGTGAGATATTGCTCGTTCATTATATGTACGTATGCACTGGCTCATTTCTATCAAGTTTTAGCTCCTGAAGAATATATATCTTTTTAGTTTGTGCTCTTTACCCAAATTATAAATGATTTGCATTTGCATATTCTATTTACAACCAATACCCCGGGGACTTGATTCAAACTGGGATTAGATTGTGATTTTTTGACAAGTGAATGTTTTTATATCCCATAATTATGCCCTCAAGGCTCAAGGTCTTAATTTATTTGTGGTAGTAATAAATTATATGAAGATGTGGTAATAATAATAAATTATATAGATCACTGCTCGAAGTCACCTCTATATTTATTTTTTGATCAGTAACTAAAGGTGAAGAAATCTTCTTACAAAGATGTGAGTCCGAGTACAAAGAAGAAAAGAAATGAAATATTTCAATAATTTAAGCACAATAGAGCAAAGATAACAAAAAAGTAAAGTTTCAGTAGTCCAAACCCTTATTTATATAAAGCTTTCATCCACATTGAGTTCCATTGCCATTCTGCAATTTTGGTCAACATCAATCGACTCCTCTGGCTATTGATAACAGGTACTAATTAGTTCAACGACTTTTATCATTTTTATCGGCTGCTCACAAATATCAATCGACTGCTCCAACAATAACTGCAGAGATCGGATCATTGTTGATTCTATTGTTAGCCTTTCCTTTAAGTAGTCAATTGCTGCCCAGTCGATTGAGCTCAATTTTGGATCGAATAGGAACATTTTGCTCATTGTGAATTTCACTTGAGTTGATTGTGCGATCGACTACTCTGGGTCAGTCAATTGGTACTAAAGTATTAGTTCCCCTAATACCTTAGAGTCAGAACACCATGAACTGAATACCTCGTTCAGTTTGTGGTATTTAATTTGACGCTATATTAGTTGATTGATAATACCTTATTAGTCGACTACGTTACTCAAATTTAAAAATATCCCGAATAGAATATCCCATTTTGTTCATTATTTCAAGTTAAGCATTGATCAGTCTTTTTTCTTCGTCCTAACTTAGTTACTTAGGACTTACCTTTTCCTACTAAGAGGTTTTTCACAACTTCGTAACTTCACTTTGTCAAAAGATTCCTCACCCCTTTGAGTCTTATCTTGCCAAGAAGTTTACTCGTGCTTTTGGGTCTTATCCGATACTCATTCGAGACTTCGTACAAATGCCCACTTGGAAGCTTTTTGGACTTCCTTTGTCGTATCAGAAACTTATATCAAGCTTCTTTTGTATTTGCACACTTAACATGTATATAAGATTACATCTTTAGCTAACTTAACTGATATCCAAACATCAAAACACAAATATTTGATTTTTTTTTTATAATCCAGGTAAACTCTTACAATTTAATTAATCCTAGATGTGACTGGTTCAGTGTATAAAAATTTTCCACCGACTACTATAATAAATCGAAAAGCACAGATGAGTTACGACAGACAACCCAACACATGTATTTCAAACTCCGTAGAGGTAAGGGTCTTTCGTGAGATTTGAATGCCCGTTGCATGGGTTGCCCACCCCACTATTTATCATGGCATAGTAGTCTCAGGGGCCACAAATTTTTGAATCATGATTATACGAATACAGTGCTCCAACCTTGATGACTATTCCAACCACTATGTCTCACATTGACAAAATGTTTTAGAGTTTATTGATAGGGTGGATGAATTATAAAATAATGGAAACAAACTTCTCTCTTTTAAATGTAGACATACTTCAAAAAAGTGTTTATATTTTCTATTAATTAACTGAAAGGTTTCTCTTGAACATGAATTTTTATTACACAACATATGGAAGAATATTTTAAAAAAAACAAACAGAAAAATTTTCCACAAAATTAAAGGTTTAATGTAAACTTGGGTTTGCCTATTGGTAGTGTAAAGTTGGCACTAACCAAAAAAATATACTCTTTGGTTAATTGGTGAGCGAAAACTATGTAAATAAGAATCTAATAGAAATGGCAACCAAAGATGAAGTGTCAGGTCCGGGAGAAAAATCACATGTGCTCACTCGGGTATCAACACTCTATCTATGTATCGTGCTTCAATAATCTAGTCATCTTCCATAGGAAATATAGAAGATGAGGTAGTGACCAATCTTCGTTGCCCATGTCAAAGTAGAAGTCTCGCCTCCTAGGGCGCCTCTAGCTCGCATGTGGCCCAACATCATCTTTGTCAATCCTCCATCCTTTGTAGGCCAGCTCCTGTAATCTCGTCTGGGAGTGTGTGGATATGCTCATAGCCGGTCCTCCCTTGGCTCAAGCCGCATGTCAAGATCTCGCCGTCATCCAAAGTTGCATCCTCAGGCTTGTATGTGCGCCACTCCCTTAATCGCCTCCCGTAGTCACTTTTAGCAAGTGTCCGTCAAGCCTTTTATTAAAGAATAAGAACCTTAAAAAGTATAGATAAAGGGTAGTCCAGTGTCGATGCATGAATTCTCCGTCAATATAGAGTCCTAGGGAAGAGTTGGATCATATTAGATCTATTGTGCGTAGTCTTATCCTGCATTACAAAAGATTATTTTTGCAACCCAAATATGTGGCCTTCAAATCCAAGATATCAATTTTACCGTTACGTCAATACTCCTCTTACAGAAGTATACATCATTCAAAAAATATTTAAAATAAATTTTCTACTGGATTGCTCTCAACAAAAGAAGGTACAAGTGAGTGAAGAATGTAGTGTTCAATCCATGAATCATATCATTTACCAACAAATTGTCAATGTTCTATTATACTCACTGATATGTACAAGAGAATCTCTTATTCTGTAAAGCACTTTATAATAAACAGAAACTAGAATTAACACTTTCCAGATCTATTCAGCCACTTAATCGACTGCTTCAAAGTTAATCTTGTGTAATTGTAAGGATCAACAAAGAGTAAACAAATCCCAAAACTGGGTTTACTTGAATGAGCGAACATGTGGCATCATCGGTCCAAATGCACCATGGTCAAGCAAATTCGGTTGCATCGAAGGGAATGTGAACCCAGGTGACTGTTCAACGCCGATAGTTGATAACGGAGCTTGGCTAAGAAGAATAGAAGATCAAGAATAGAATTACACATGTTGGGGGTTCTTATGATGAGCATGACAAATTTGTTACCTGCTCAGTAGGTACGAAGATGGTAACAAAGATATGTTTGTTAACTCATTGATGTTGCGGTCGGCCGACAGCAGGGGCCAAAAAACTGAAGTAAATCAAGAGCCCAAGAGAAAAAGAGTGAAAACTATCATGAGCCAACACAAGTGCGACTTTTCATCATTTGTAGTTAAAAGTTAAAAGCACAAAAATGGCAAAAAGACAGATGGGAAACCATCACCAATCTTTTCAATTGAACAGAATAAGAAGAGATAGAATAACTACAAATCCAATGATAAGAGTTACCTGATTGGCTAGACTGGTCATGGAATCCTTTGTAAAACAAGAAGTCCTACATAATAAAAAATAGTGAGGTAATCCATGTCGTATTAGAAGAAAAAAATATCAGAGCACTTAATGGCGATGCAAGTTTAAGTTTGTTCTTGCATCCCTATTTGCATTATTTGTGTGCAATGATTAGCAAAACTCTACTAACTACATAGCAAACTAATAACTTACCTCTCTTGGTTGTAGCAAGGCATGTTTCCCAGCATCTGCAATACCAAACGAAGACAATTTAGAACTGAGGCAAAAGGACTTGAATGAGATGAACAGGCAAAAGATAGAGATTTCATCATCTTAAATTGCATCACAATCTGGGGAAAAAATCCACCAACTGTAACGGATTACAAGCCATACGAGAGGAGAAAAATATTAAATATATACACATCTTACAAACTGAAGAATGCCAGTAGGATTTATCACAGTAATTTATCCACCATCAATCTATTCCAGGTATCAGTGCCCATTTGATTTGAACAAACCGAACCAAATTGGACCAAATCATATTTTTTTATTTGATTTTTTAGAATTTAAAACTGAACTGCTTTAGAATGTAATATGAAGACCTAACAGAATTTATTTTGGATATTGGTTTAGTTTACAATTAACCAAAAGAAACTGAATCTAAATATTGTTATGGTTCAATTTTTGATCATATCTGTACATAATCAAAATTTCTGATTTGGTTACATTTTTTCAGTTTCAAACTAATAATAGACAACGTAATTCAAGGATTGACAAGCTACATGTATTTAGAATGTGGCAAACCAAAACATACTTCTTTGCAAGAAAATTAAAGTTTAAAGAAACATCGCCAAATTTACAAAAACACTGACAGGTATTATCTTATATTACCGCTCTCGGGAATACTAGGTTGAACTGCCAATGTTAAACCAAGAAAGCAATCATCTGATTCCGTGTTAAAATCCCATAACTTTAGTTCAAGCTTTGGCATTTGTCCTATAACAATCAGAGTGGCAGTTAAGTTCACTAATAACATAAGCGACTGACTCATAGTCATAAGCCTCACCAGCTTGTTTAATCTTTGGTTGAAAGGGATCTTGGAGAGGACATGGAACCCATGTGCCTACCTGGAAGATATTCAAAAATAAGGTCTCTCAGAATAGTTCAAGAAAAGATTTAATACCAGGAATATACTAAAAAAGGATGCTGCAAGGATTGCTCGGCAGTTGGCCTTCTTTGTGGGTCCCAGGAGCATAGTTGCTGAAGTAGAGGAAAAACAACCATATGCATCACTCAGTGGTTGTTTTAAGGAAAGGCGAAACCAAGTGAATGTAAAGTTCACATGAACCTACCAGGATTAAGTCAATCGCTTCCAAGCTAGCATTTGGCATAATCTCCCAGATATCAGCAGGTGGAAACTTTTACATGAAGTAGAAATTCAAGTTCGGATGGAAACAAATTGAAGAGAAGTAAATTCTAATTATAAATCTGTTTCTACCTGAAAAACATTAAAATATGTAGAATGCGGGAGAAGAATGCCATCTGGCCAAATACTGCTATCTGGAGTTCCAAGAATGGTACATATCCTGTATATTTGATCTATCTCACTGCGAGAAAAATGAGACAATTGATAAAAAGGACAGATAGTAGTTTGCCAATCTATTTCTTATGGTGGCTAACCGTTGCACAGTAGTACAAATACATTGTGCATTGTGTTGTCAGAAAATTGAAGTGCATATATAAGAATTAGGCCCCATACGACAGTATAAAAGAGTATAGTATTATGCATTGGAATTCAAGAAATACTGAACGTACCTGCATGCCTTAGGCAGTCGAGTCCAACCATGGTTTTGGTATGTTTGGCAAAGATTTAAAGTTAGTTTTGTATTGTGGTACTCATGGTGTGTGTCAAGTGTGGAAGTGTAAGTTTCTTGACACTAGCATTATAGGTGCAATGAGAAAAGTGTAAATGGGTCAAAACCGACTAAACATTTGGCAGATCTAAGAAGTCTAACAAGCGCTGGCAGAAATTCAATTGGGAATACCTTAGGCACTTGATTTTCGCAATCAGAACACAAGCACTTCTCCTTGTCATCTTTGACACGTTACTAGTCTTTGCGAATTCCTTTCCCACCCATGGAAGATTTCCAAGTTAGTCAATAGGATCATTTGATTACCTTAATTTGTCACTTGATTTCATTTTTAGTCATTCATCAAATTAAATTTGATATTTCAACTTGTTTAAGAAATTGGTAGGAGTTGGATTGAGGACACATCCCAATCCAACTCTATCAATCTGTAAAATCGGCTGAGTTTGCCAACCTTAATAATATATCAATAGAAGAACTTATGTCGATGAAAAACTTATAGAGATGCTCAAACGTATAAAGACAAAAAAAAAAAAAAAAAAACTTAGAACCCACTTTCTTTTCAGTTAGAAGTAGATTTATGTTCACCTTTCACCCGGGAAAAGAGGAGATAGCATGAAAAGCTCGGCTAGAATTGCGCCAACAGCCCACATATCTGTTACAATATTGACATAAAGAGCCTAATAATGATGGAGTTTAAACTCAAGAAATAAATAAAAACAATAAATTGTCTGGTAGTAGTGTTTAGCTACCAATTGCAGGGGTGTATGACGAAGACTTCAATAAGACCTCTGGAGCACGGTACCTTGACAGAAAATAATCAACAATTAGTCAGATAAATCATAAACCCTATAGCAACTTACCTATATATCTTTGCAACAGTTAACATTTACTAGAATTTAAAATTAATTATATAAATCCAAACGCATCTATTACCATCTCGTAGAAACATAATCAGTATAAGGAGGCTGCGATGTTACTTCCCTTGCTAGTCCAAAATCGGCTATTTTTATTACATCATGAGTCACCAAAAGGTTCTCTGAAATTAGCAAGAAAATATTGCAATGTTTATTATTCCAAATGATATATTTCAACAAAAAAAAAAAGATTGTTCAGTACCAGGTTTCAGATCACGATGGAAATATCCATTCTTGTGCATGTAAGCAAGTCCTTGCAGTACTTGTGACATGAAGTTCCGTATCTCTCCCTCAGTAAAAGGATTTTGCCTATCTCTCATCACTTTATACAAATTATACTCCTGAAATTTTATGAGAAAAGCAATGAGATCTTCATCTAGAAAAACTTAATTAATGATACAACAAAACAGGGATGTGGTTACATAGGCTAAGCTCACAAAGGTACCTTGAATGGCATCTAATATGTAAGAAGAAAACATTTGATAGACAAATGGAATAGAAAGTGTAACAATGATGATTTCTTATATCGCACATGTTATATGTTAACACATATAACCAAAGTCAGTACAAAATTCCCTAATGACTAAGCTTTAACCTATAAACTATGTAGACAACTATGCTAAGAAAGTAAGTTATATGTCCAATGAAACAGAATCCTCCATCTTGTAGGGTACTGAGCAAAAAAATACTAGCAGTCAGAATATGTAGTCAGAGGAGATGAAACCCTGCATATAAATATGTCAAGTAGAAGCTGAAAACCTCCAATTAGATGATTATCATGTTAATGTAACAGAAACCCAAGTGTACCAACACCGGGAATAAATGATTGCAGAGCAAGTTTATTCTTAGTTCGCAATGTGCAAGCAGAAATATTAGATTGAAAGAGGAAATGCAAATCAAACCAAAATATATGTAGGGGTGGAAGCACATAGAGAGAAATGGGATCAATTGACCCCACAAAGAAATGGTAAACAAATGATTTGACTTTAAAAGAAAATTAATATAATGGTTTTTTTCGTAATATTTTTTTAGCTAACCCTATCTATCAACCACAAAAAAATATGAAAAAATGCTAAACTTAAATTATAAATTTATTATATTTTTATGTTTTAATTATTGCAACCATTACAAAAGTTTTCAGGTAGTGCCACTAATTATATGTGCTTAAAACTTATAGATCAGTCTGGAGTGCCCTAATTTTCTCATAATAACAACAAAAAAAAGTTATCGTTTCTTGGAATCAAATAAAGTGGACTCAAGATATAAAAAAAAAAATCAACTGTGAAAATAAAAAAATGTTCATTTATTTTACCCTCCTAAATCAACAATTGCAATATCCAGCCTGTCTGTGAAAAAAAACAAATGTTATTCCTAATTCAGGTGAAAGGTATTACCCACCATATGTTCAAAAATGAAGAAAAGCTCATGATTTTGTCTAACAATCTCCTTCAATTTGACAATGTTGGGGTGGTTCAACTTACGAAGAGACTGTCAAAAGCAGAATACTTTGTTGTGTCATGACTGCCAAACTAGATCAGAGAAGATAACTGAAACACCATGATAAAGTTGTAAAATTTAAAAATATACCTTAGCTTCACATAGATCCATGCACTCCTCCCAAAAGTAGAACTTTCTTTTCATTTTCTTGATAGCAACCTGACATTAGTTCATAGCTTTGTTTACCACAAAAACTTCAACCACCCTTTACTATATGTAATAATTAGATACTAAACCAGACCAAAAAATTAATTGAGAAACAAAAATACATGTTAATTGATATAAGGGATTCAAGACGACTTCCAGAGACCTAAAACTTTACAATGGATCTCCAAGATATTAAACAGAGAAGGAAGCGATCTAACATGCTTGTAAAATTATGGACATAATGGAAAAGAGAGACATTTCGGAGGTAGCTGAACTTTGACCCATTAGATTAAAGGGGTTCCCTCATTTGTAGATCAGCATAGAAACAGATGCCCCAGGCACTAGCTCACGTCACCTTACTATAAACATAATATAAAAACAGATATTTTGTTCTTCTAGTACAATATCTGTAAGTGAAGGCCTGATAAAGGATATACTAAATAAGAATTTGCCTATGTAGAAAGCAACATACTGAAATAAGCACAAAAGTATTGATTAAACCAGAGCTATTGCCTAACAGAAGACTCAGTATATCTATAAGATCTAAGTAGACAACATAAAATAGCTGGGAAATCAGAGTTGTTCTTCTAGTTAATGTATGACGATTCAATTGACCACAGCAAGTTTTCTGCAGTTTCTTGTATGTTTGTGTCTTGATTATGTATCAAAAGCCTTTATCTCCTCATAAAAACTTACACCAATGGAAATTATACAACAGTTTGAAAATAAGAGGTGGCACTGTTTGGCATATCATGTTCATGCATATGTTTTAGAAATTACCCCACAATCTTTCAAACTTTAAATACATTACCTAAACCCAGCAAGTACCAGTATTATATCCATAAAAGTACTTCATAAAAGTTCAAACAAAACTGCTGTTCAACACTTACTATTTCATTGTTCTCAATGTTGAGTGCTTTATAAACATTCCCACAAGTTCCATCTCCAATCTCATTTATGAACTTATACCTATGATGTAAATGACACAAGTAGTAGTATCAGCCTCACCAAGATTATTATTAGGTTCAAGAAACGCAACTATGATTTACTTACTTCTCCATTTTTTTTTCTTCACTGACAAACAAGAATAAATCACTGAACTTCGAAAGGACTGCTTAGAATAAGAAGCTCTTTACCATCTCTGAGAAGAATTTGACCAGTATTTAGGTAAGTATCAAGATGCACATACTTTCCTATGCAACCAAAAGAGCCCTTCTTGTCATGAGATGAGTGACTATATATCACCCAGAACATGTGCCGCATACTTAGAGCAACCACGATGAGAAGCAATCCATAATTAACAAATGTCAAACAAGGCCAGTGTGCAACAGCTCTCCCAGCACTACAACCAAGAAAATGTTAGAGCAAATAAATCCCCCGAAACTACAAGTTAGTTCCATTTATAAGAAGATTTCTCCCAGCTTTTGTAAACTGGGGCAATTGACCTGCAAATTTGAACAGGATAAAATTATAAATCCAACACAGTGAATATACTTGGAAAAAACAGGCATTAATTCAACTATGTTAAATTTTACAGTTATGCAATCAATCATAGATAGGTCAAGAAAAGAGAGATATCAAGAAAGATAAATACGGAAAAAAAGCTATAATTCATGGTTTTATTTATTTTTTCCCAATCCAATGGCAAGAAACTTTTATTAGTATGGACGATCAAATTCATCATTATCTTGTCCACCGAATGCGAGAGCTAAACCCACCGAATCAAACAAAATATTACTTAATTATCTAACAATAAAAAATAAAATTCTGATCAGCAGTAAAGAAAAATCAAATTTTTTGTAAATCATTAATAGAATAATAATGATACTACTGATAATAAAGAGATAAAAGGAAACAGATTCGTTGTATTTATACAATAAGAAACAACCATCAAGTTACGGATTACAGATCAACAGAAACAGACAAAACCAAAAACAATTAGTACAGATTCGTTGGGCGAAACAGGACGCAAATAGATGCGGACCCAGCATAGTGGCTTTATCAAAAAGGGGGAGAAACGATTTTTGCAACAGGGGAGAATTAGAAAGGAGAGAAAAGGCATTGCCTTGTGCGAATGAAGAAAACACCGACCTCCATAAAACCGATCAAAACAATGCCTCGTCGACTCAGAATCCGAAGCTAGGGGCTAAAAAAAACACAAAAAGATAGGAAGCCAGTAACACAAACCATCAACAATTGAGCGCATCAAGAAAGGATTTCTCAGCCTGATCCTTGCAGCATAAGGCGATTTCACACACGGTCGCTTCGATTGGAAGAGCGAGGCGAGAGATTTGGAGGTCCGAAGAAGCGAGATCAATGAACAATCAAGGAGACGAGGAAAGAAGAAGACGGGCGGTCCCCACGCAATGAATTAAAATAAAACATAAATTACGTTATTCCAGTGCGAATTTACCAAAAGAGGGCCGACTGTCAGACCTACTTACCAATCATTTCAAACTAGCGGCGTAGCCAAAATAATAAATACAAAGTGTGAGCAAACGCGGCCGCCTACTGGATAAGGGAAAGTGAGGGTATTTTAGTCATTTCATATTTCCTTTGATGATTATGAGTCGCATTGCGAAATTATGCGGGGTGGTTGCCGTAATGATGGAAGGTTTCGCATTGAGCGAATATGCGAGCCGTTTGGGGACCGCATCCGCATCGCGTGGCGGTGCGGAATAAATTTGTTAACATCATTTTCCTTTTTTTTTAATATAAATAAATAAGGGTAAATAAAATAAAACAGGTTCCTACCAAGTGGTTTAGTTTAAAGGTTCAGAGATAAGAGAATGGATTTATTTTTAAATTTTATATTTGATTGATGAGAATGAAATTAAAATTTTAAAATAAAATTTACAAATTTAGGTATCGATGAAATTTATCTTCTCTCTTAGATTTTGATGAGAAGGAGAATTAAGGGGGCGTTTGGTTCTTTCCTAGGAATAGGAATCGGAATGAAAATCATTGTATTATGGAATGAAAATGGGTATGAGCATGGATATCACTCTTAAAAGTAATGTTTGGTTAGTTGCATTAAGAGAAAAAGATTAGATGTGAGAGAAAGATAAATGTGAGAGAAAAATATGATGAAAAAGAACGATGAGAGAGAAAGTGTGATGAGAAAAATGAAGAGACAGAAAATGTAATGAGAGAAAATTAGAAAAGAGAGTGTAATAGGATAGAGCATGATGAGAGAAGATGAGAGAGGGAATATGATGTGAGAGAAAATACGATGGGAGAGGATGAAGAGAAAATGTAATGAGAAAAAATGAGGAGAGAAAGTATGGTGAGAGAAAAAGTACGATGAGAGAGAAAGTGTGATGAGAAAAAAAAGAACAGTGAGTGTGATGGAAAAGATTGAGAAGAGAGAAAGTATGATAAGAGAGAAAGTATGATAAGAGAGATAGTGTATTGAGGAAAAAAAAGGAAGGAATGTTATAAGAGAGATTGAGGAGAGAGAACATGTGATGAGAGCGAAAGTGTGATAAGAAAAAAAAGAGAAAAGAGAGTGTGATGGGAGAGATTGAGGAGAGAGAAAGTATGATGAGAAAAAAAGAAAGAAGAGAGTGCGATGGAAGAAATTGAGGAGAGAGAAAGTATGATGAGAGAGAAAGTGTAATGAGAAAAAAGAGGAAAGAGAGTGTGATAGTAGAGATTAAGGAGAGAGAAAGTGTGTGATAAAATGATGAGAGAGAACAAGGAGAGAGAAGTGATATGAAAGAAAAAATAAATAAATATATTTTGATATTTGATATTAAGGGAGAAAATTTTAGTTTTAGGTCAAGGGTATTTTTGGAATAAGGGAATATTTTGATTGATGAAAATAGGGTAATGGCTCATTGAAGGGGAGGTACATGAGAATGAGTTATTACTCAATTTCAAGGATTCATTCCCTTATTTGTATTCCTATTCCTATAATCCAAACATAAACAATGGCAATCAATAATTCTCATTCTCATTCCCTATTCCTATTCCCCTAAATCAAATGCCTCCTAAGTTTTAGACAAAAATATTCTTAATATATTTGTTTATTTTTTTTTCATATCACTCTCTCTCTTCTTGTTCTCTCTCATCACATTTTCTTTACTTATTCTATCATCACACTTTCTCTCTCCTCAATTACTTCCATCATACATTTTCTCTTCTGATTTTTTCTCATTACATTTTATTTTTTCTTCATTTTCTCTCATCACACTTTTTCTCTCATCATATTTTCTCTCTCTTCATCCTCTCTCATCATATTTTCTCTCCCATTATGTCCCCTCGAGACGATCCAGTGGCTAGCGCATGAGGTGTTGCCACCATGAGGTCTGGGGTTCGAATCTTAACATAACCGAGGTAAATGTCTCTCTCATGCATCAGTCACTATTCCAAAGGTTAGTAGTCACTGTGATTTACTTCGTCTGTGTTGGCCCTATAGACGGATTAGCGAGGGAGTTGGGGACTAGTGTAGTCATATTTTGCTACCATGCTCTCTCGCTCATCACACTCTCTTTCCTTATTTTTTTCTCATTACACTTTCTCCTTCATCATACATTCTCTCTCTTTAACCTCTCCCATCACACACACTCTCTCTTCATTATCTCTCAGCACACTTTCTCTCTTCATTTTCTCTAATCACACTTTTTCTCTCATCATATTTTTTTTCTCCTCATCCTCTTTCATTATGCTCTTTTTCATCACTCTCTTTTCTTATTTTTTTCATCACACTTTCAATCTTCATTTTTTTATCACATTTTCTCTCTCATCATATTTTTCTCTCACATTGAATTTTCTTTCACATTTATTTATTTTTCTTATTTTCCTATAATAATAAAAAAAAGAAAATTTTAATTTATTCTAATAGAAAATATTCAACAAATTAAACATATATTATTTTTTAAGAGTAATATCATACTCATACACATTCTATTCCACAATACAATTCTCATTTTGAAAGAATGAAACGGTAAATTTTCAGTATATGTAACCATTAATATAATATTTAATATTATTGTAGTACGAAATAGCTTTTACAATTATACAGTAGTATTTAGCTATTTAGATGCTACAGTTTGATAAAACTGACTGATTTGAATGAAGTGTAAATAATTTTGAATAACTTGATAAAAAATATTTTGATATAATAATATCTATAATTTAAAATTTAAGATTTTAAAATTTATTTATAATTGTATAATAACTACCTAAATAGTTGTGTAGTAGTTACCTAAATAGTTATATAATTGTTTTAAAGTTATTTTGATAATTTAAAATAATTTGGATGAAAGTTAAGTAATTTTGATAAGTTGTTAAAGAATATTTTGATAGTGTTTTACAAATACTAATTTTAGTTAAAATAAAATAATTAATTTTCCACTATTACATATTGTAATAGCTAAGTAATTACTATAGTAATAATGAAATAAAATATATTTTGGCTTAAAAAAACATACGATAGGATGTTTTTTTATTTTATAAAAAAGATTTTTTTATCATGATTATATTTTTTTTATATATACAACATGTTATGATGTTCACTCTCTATATATATTCAGCATGCACGCTTGAGAGGCGCCCCTCATGTGAGCCCACTGCCACATGGGGTACCCTCTTAGGCCTGCATGTTGGGTGTGCATCAGGTCCAACCTAACAAATCCATGTGTGTATATTATATATATACCGGATTGATACTCCGCGCGTCCGGCATGCGCGCCTGGGATGGCCACATGAGGGGCCCACCCCCTCTTGCTATAAAGTTGATTGGTGAAGAAAAGTCTTGCTAATTAAATTTGTGGTTAGGTTAAAGTGCATAATAAATAATAAATAATAAATAATTGTTACTTTAAATTATGATTTTAAAAAAATGATTAATCAAGTTGGATAACGTTGAATTTGAGATGATCAATTTGATTTCACGAAAATTTTTCATAGATCATCAGAATAATCAAAAAAGCACGATAACTTGAATACTCTATCGCTACATCATAATCTCGGGGACATAAATTATGATTTAAACGTATAATAAAGAAGAATGTAAATGTAAGCCTTATTGATTTCTTTTCCAAATGAGAATTATTATTTTTCCTTGATTTCGAATTTAACTATTTTCATTTTTTTTATAATAATTTGGCCCTTATTATCTTCTCAAGACCATCATCTCAAGGATATTTGTTCATTAAATAGATCATTATAGGAAAAATATGATTATATTCATTTTAGACACCTCTCATAATTCATCTTTAGATTATAATCAACTGTCAAATAACTATCTTTTATAATTCATGACTATGATTATCTGTCAAATGACTAAAGAATAGAAAGAATTTTTTCCCCAAAGGACGTCTATCAAAAAATGATAATTTTTTATTAAATAGATCATGATTCATGACAAGAAAGAATGCGTTAATTTATAATTGAGCCTAAAATTTCGAAATGAGAAACTTCTACTTAGATCATTTTCGTGACAAAGTTAAGTTGAGCAGACATTTTTAAGTTAATTTAAAACATCCTATTTCTTTCGAGAATATTTCATCCTATTACGCACATAAATATTAAAATCCTTGAAATGTATCGGATAAAAAACAATGTTAAAATGGCCACCAGAAGAATAATATGACGATTAGGAGCTCTTCATTTTTAAGGCATGAGATCGGATGCTTAAGGCATGAGATGCTATCACATTAAATTATGGAGTTAAAATTTAACACGTTCAAACATTCCATAATTTAACTTCTCTTATTAACCTAAAAACACATTGACAGGGTTACTGAGACAAATCACCTTTTACTATATTAATTACCATACAATTATAACAACAATCTCATAATTACTATATAATTATAATAATTATAATTCATAACTACTATAACTACATACTGCGTTGAAAAAATAAAAAAAAAATATTATAATAATTATAAATTATAACTATTATAATATAACATTAATCACTATTAAGATATCCATATTATATCCATAACTTCTGTAAACCCACTAAAAACAAAAAAAAAAATTGAAAATACAAAAAGTATTGAGGTCGAATAGAATACTATTTTGATAATAAATAAACAAAAACTCTTTTGATAATTCCAATATTCGCTCAAAATTTAAAAAGCAATCATTATCACTAGTCAGAATCCAATACCTAGTCCAACATCAAAGTCTCCAACTTAGCAAAAACAAATGCACGTTTACATACTCGTTTAGCTTAAGATACAGCCAAGTCTACCAAGAAATTTTACTAGCACATAAACAACCGAAACAAAATTAAAGCGATCAAGGAGAAAGCATAAATTTGGAGCATCATATAAATTTGCAAGATATGCTCAACGATTTGCCTTGGCCACACGCTCAATCTCATCCTTTTTCTTGATAGCATAGCTGTTAATGCATGCCCAACATCAAGTTAACACAGGAAGAAGCATTCCAAGAAAAGGGTTAGAAAGGCTCTTGAAGGTTTACCTGTTGGAAGAACCCTTGGCAGCATTAATTAGCTCATCAGCGAGGCACTCAGCAATTGTTTTGATGTTTCTGAAAGCACTTTCACGCGCACCAGTAGTGAGGAGGTAAATTGCCTGGTTAACACGTCTCAGGGGTGAGATATCAACTGCCTGACGTCTTACAACACCAGCCGATCCAATTCGAGTGGCATCTTCTCTTGGACCACTGCCATTGCATAACAAATCATCAAAAACATAGTCCATGCACAATGCAAGGTCATTGTTATTTAATACTTCTATTTGAGTTCAATTCAGTTTGTGCAGCGGAATGAAACTAATTTACAAATCATGAGTTACCATGACTGATATATGATGTCAAGAATTCAGTTTAAGTGAAAAAATTAAGTCGCAGCCAACACAACAATGACTTACAAACTGATGAGTTATAGTCTATAAAGGATCAAAAGCTACCTAACAAGTTTAATCCTGACCTCCGTGACAATTCATGGCAAATTCACCTCTCCTTTTCCTCAACACCTTTACTCCCTCCCCTTCCATCCACAATATGAAACCAGTCTAAGGCAAGATTCAAACAAAGAACACTTTCATGAATGCTTCTACCAAACCGTACTGATGTAGATGAAAATTTGGGTGACTGTTCCACTTATTCTTTTACATTGTCACCATATATTGGTTTTACTATAAAGCTTACAAAGAAAAACAAATATCTTGTCTTTAGAGGAGAGACTACAATAAATAAATAAATCTATAAACATCTTTCAGTGAAATTCAAGTTTAGAATCTGATCACCTGTTAATGATCGCATCAACCATAATTTGGATTGGATTTGCATCGGTAAGCAAATGAATAATTTCCATCGTATGTTTAATTATGCGTACAGCCATAAGCTTCTTTCCATTATTCCGTCCATGCATCATCAATGAATTTGTAAGCCTTTCAACAATTGGGCATTGAGCCTTGCGGAACCTCTTAGCAGAGTATCTTCCAGCAGTATGTGGAAGATATGTGGCATGCTTGGGTGGAATTACAGCAATGTAATCAGCAAGGGACATGTCACTGATCTGTGCTCAGAGAGAAACAAGCAATCTCAACGATGCTAAATTATGAATGATGAATTGATATGCCAATACATAATCGTGCAACTTCTCAAATGTTACATTGTAGAAACAATAACAAAGTTGTGTTGTGCAATCGATTGCAGAACATTTGATAATACTTTAGTAAAATCCCCACGGACGACAGAGTATAATGCTGTTAAAAGGATGAACTAATCAAACAAGTACTAGTAAATCATTGCCAACTGGAAAACATGAGCGAACTGTCTTCATTTGATTTACAAACGTAATGCTCGAACACACAAACTCCCTTTCACCGATGTCATATTGATATTCATGTAAACTAATCCTGTTCAAAAAGAGTTGCAGAATAACCAAAAATCGAAAGAAAAAAAAGCCTTTCGGAAAGGAAAGGATAATAACAAAAAAAAAAAGAAATAGAGACGTAATCGGAAAAAAAGGATGAACTGATTACTTCTTCGCCTAAACAAGATCAAACATGCGAAATATTATCATTTACTACACCAAATATTTGGAACTAGCCCCGTAAATGTAGCACAAAGGAGGGAAATTGGTGTAGCAGACGAGCAGGAAAGTAACGGGAAGCTGAAGAGGACAAAGCAAACCTCGACATCGTCGAAGGACCATCGATTGAACAGCTTAACGTCCTGTTGTTGGATCGCCATTAGAGGCCGGGAGCGGCGACGCGAGAGAAGTGTGAACAGGCAGGCGGCAACCAAAAGCACGAAACCCTAGCTTACAAGGCCATTATATATAGCGAAGCCAGATCAATATCAAAATAATCAACGATGCAGGATAAATCAGATAATTGTCTTCTATAACCAAAAGTCATATTTTTCACTTTGAATCATTTTATTGATATTACTCATGGGATACATCCGAAGAGTTTGAGTATTTTGATAATACTACATCAATTACTTTTAAAATTAATCGACATAAATATGAGATACCTGAATTAAATTATTTTAAAATAAATTTTAGTAAAAATCTATTTTCCCCCAAGTATACAGGGGATTAACTAAACATTTTCACAATTACTTTCATCTTTATTACTTTATTAAAACAATATAGTTTAGGATAATGTTTTAACATTATAATTTATAATTATTTTTTAAATTTATTTTACTGTTATATATATTTTACTATCTTACTATTTTAATAAAAATCGAGATCTTTAATAATTAATTTTGATAAAGTTCAAAATAAAATAATATTAATATTTTTTTCATAATAAAAATAATTTTAAACTATATTAATAATTTTCTCTGATTATTTTATATAAAAAATGTACTGTCATAGTTCTCTTTAATCTCACGTCTTATGATTGATAACATCTAACGAAAAAATTCTATAAATATCTTGGGTCAATGATGTTAGAAAGTATATCTTTTTTTTTTTTTTTTGCTAAGATCCCGTTTGATTAAAATTTATATTATTGGCTAAACTAATTTTTTGTCGACAAATAGTTTTAATTATTAGCCAAAGTTAGGTTTAGTCAACAATGTTTAATTTTTTAATAGTAAAAGTTAGATTTAGATTTTTTATTATCCAAAGTTAGGTTTGGTCGTTAATTTTAATTTTTTTATTGAGTGTTGTCCATGCATTACACTACTATATGAGTCTGACATACTATTACTAAGTTTACTTTATGAGTTTGGGGTACTAATTTTCACGTATTCATGAATTATATTATACATACAACGTGTGTACTTGATGACTCTTTAATAACTATAACTAATTTTGATGAACTCCAAAATTAAATTATATTAATATTTTTTTTATACTAAAAATAATTTTAAAGTTTATTAGTAATTTTCTCTGGATGTTTTTATATAAAAAATGTGCACTGCTTATCTTTAATCGCACATCTTAGAAAATATATCTTTCTTGACCTTTGGCTAAGATCAAGTGTAGTCACCCTCGTGTTGCACTACTGCATGGGCGTTGTACTATTGCATGGGCATTGCACTACTGCATAGGTCTGGCGCATCCTTATCAAGTTCAATTTATGGATATGTGGCACTAATTTACGTGTATTTATTCATTATATTATACATGTAACATGTGTGCGCGCCTCTAATACAGGGAATGAGGTTGTGAAGGTGGCTTTGTTATCCACATCTCTGGTTGAATGAAGGACTCAAATGGGTTTTCATGAGCATTGGCGGGTCCTGGAGTGTCTGTTAAGAGCGCTAGCGCTTGAGGTGATCATCACCACCTGCACCTCACATCTCGGTGTAGCGTAGTGGAACGTGTAACCCGCCTGCTGTCTCATTCAACTACATTTGTTCAATCTATAGCCTAATAGAATGCAGAAGCGAGTTTTTTCAGTGGGGAGTATGGATGGCACTTCTGGAAAAAGATCGTCTGGCGAAAATGCCGCAAGCGCGAAACATGGTAAGCTTTAGCTGTGAGAGCATAGGGAGCCCATACAGTGTAAGAGCCAGGGTAGGCTGGGTCATTTGATGGAAAGAAATTCCACTATTATCAGGGCAGAAGCATATTCATTCTTAGGGCGAAGAAAGTCAATTTCATGTCTCCTTGAGGTAGTACAGTTGTTGAGGCATAGGGTGTTATCACATGAGGTCTTGGGGTCGAAACTCGGCGCGCTCGAGCATACCTTCCCCTATGCCTTGACCACTTGTACTAATGGCTAGTAGCCACCTGTAATTTACCTTCTCCATGTTAGCCTAGGGACGGATTAACGGGGGTGCTGAGGACGAGCGAATCACCTTTTGCCGAAAGTCAATTTCATACCATAAAAGAGTCAATGGTACGACAAATAGCACTACTTACATGCAAATTCGTTTCCATGGTCGAGCAATCTCAATTTCACTATAGAATTTCAAATGGCGTAAGCCGGATGCAAGGAAACCCGCACATATGTAGGGGGATCTGGTTGAAAGAATGGACGGCGCCCACCTGACTAGAGGAACTGAAAAATTAACAGGGTACAAAACTTACTCCAACAACGACAGATACTCAAAAAAAAAAGAACTCCATCCTTTCCCGCGTCTCCTACCTTCGTACTGCAAGCCAGCCTTGAACTCGAACTCCCAAAAAACACTAGTCTCCATTCGTTTCCCGGATTCATCCTATTAGCCTCCCAATGTTTGCCTTCCTTTCACTCCGCCTGTCTTGTCATTCTGAATTGGTAATTGGCTTCTTCCTTCTCCCCTTCCTCCACCATTGGTTGTTCTTAATCTCAATCCCGTAGGAATGCTTTTGGTCTTGATCAAACCGGATCAGGATCCATTGCTGCTATCACTCCCTATGCTTCTGCGTTCCATACTCCAACCCCAAACAATAATAGATGCTAGTTGGTGGAACTGCTGCTTTGCTTCCGCTCGGTGAATCGAAAAAGCCCTCATTCTGGTTTTGGATAAACGACTGGATTGGGATCTTCTATTCCCATCTGCTTATGGGAGTGGATATGCTAAGCGATTGTGGTGCCTCTCCCACTGCTATGGGTGGGTTCGAATATGGCACAGGAGTAGCTGTTCGGACCACTGCAATTATGTCTCGATCGGATATCCCAGAGGTTAACACCTTTTTCTTTTTAGTTGGACTCTGCTAGCTCAGAAGCTGATGGATCCACAATGGTAACTCGAACTGGCAGAAAAGGAGTCTAGATTTGTTGGGGGTGAACTTACTGCTCCCGGCTTTACCTCATAGAGGTAGAAAGGCAAATTGTTGGGTTCAAAGTCGAGGTAAACGACTGATTCTTAGTCAACTCGGTGAGCTTCCTCTGCATCCGGTGGTGTGGGACAAGTCCTCAAGATAGTCAGAGATGTAGCCTTCTCGGAAGAAGGGGATCTGATATAGAATTTTTGAAAAAGATTTTCCTTCGTAATATTCTAATATAATATAAGAAAAAAGAATTTACGATTTGTGGGATCTGATGCTACACCGCCGCTCAATACCTCAGTAGATCAACTCTATTACATAATTTGATTCCTAACTTTTATCCTATATCACAACATAAGTAAGCAAAGCAGTTCTTAACTATATCGACCAAATAGCTTGCTAATTGATTTTTACAATGCTTTCTCTATCTATATAACTGCGAACTATACACTGCACATGCTATAGTACTAGGCGCCTGGATTGAATCCAGGCACCTGGAGCATTATTTTTTTAAATCAATATTTCCTAAAGAGAAATATTATACTGAGTATCTAAAATTTGTAATCTTAAACATTATAACAAAAAAGGAAAGCCTGCAACCCCAAAGAAAAAAAATTATTAGCTTAAACTCATTATAACTCAACTCCTAAATTTTAAAATTATAAATCTTAAAAATATATAATATACCCCATGAGTATATAAAATTTTTAATTTTAAACACTATAACCTAAAAGAGAAGTCTAAATTCTAGAGGAAAAAATTTTATTGGCTCAAACTCATTATAACCCAACTCCTAAATTTTAAAATCTTAAACGCTAAATATGTATATTATTGGTGTAGGGTGTACTAGAATCGAACTTGAGTTTTGATATTGTCAAATGTTCAAGTTAAGTCTTGTGATCTAACAAGTTGACTAAGTGTGCAGGCTGTTTACTCAATCGAAAAATCCCTAGTCATGACTAAGTAGGAAAGATTTAGCAGATCGTGAAAGCCAGGCGGAAAGACCAAGTGAGTTAAGAGGACCCGACACTTGGCAGGAAACCTCAATATCTTTGGAGGACCGAAGATCGAGGAAAAGTCATGGTGGACCGATCCGATACTAAGCACCAAAGTCCAAACAGGTCTGGAGGATCAAGGTTTGACAGGTAGGTTGAGGTAAGCAACTGGAAAAGCAACAGTGAGGTCGTGTTCCAGGAAGGAACAAACCCTAGGTCGCTGATCTAACTGAAGAAATCGGGAAGGCTTCCAAGTTGAGATCAAGATAGTGTTACTGTCTATTACTATTCATGCATCTCACTATATTACTATACTAACCTTTATTTTGCAGGAAAATATTGTTTAACTCTGTTTTACAGGGAACAACTTGATCGGTTGACCGAACAGAGGGATCGATCGACCGAACAGAGGGATCGGTCGACCGAACAAGGCTAACTCAGACCAGAGACCAGTTCAGATCAAAGTAGAGCACAGTCTGAACAAAGCTTGATTGGTTAATCGAACTAGAGGATCAGTCGACCGAATCATGATGATGTGGTAGAGATCAGATTGATCAGAAGTAAATATGGAAGCCAGCCTGATTGATCGATCGAACCAAGATATCGGTCGATCGAACAATCATCACATTAAAGAGCATTAATGATGTAATATCCAAAATCCACTAACCACTTGCATGCAAATTAATAAATTGCTAAAAAAATTTAATTAAATGTTTTAATTGCATGAATAATATAGCTTTTCACGATTACATGATTAATAAAAATGTTCTATTAAATAATTATTTTTATTTTTAAAAATATATGGTTTATTTGTGGGATTGAATTATTCTATGAGTTGAGGCCTATCTAATAGGATTAATGGGCCTGGACATGAGCGGCTATATGAAATAGACCCTACGTCTTAGACGGGATGCTTCGAAAAAAAGGGGGGAGAGCATAACCTAGGGTTATTTGAGCGGCTGCAAATGTGGGCTGCGAGAAAAAGCGGAGAAGATTGTTTGTGGGTGCTTGAAGGGAAAAGTCAGGCCAAGGGTTGTTCTTCGGGCGTTTTAAACGCAAAGACACTTCTTAAACCCTTCTTTTATTTTCGCCATTCAAATCATAGTAAGATTGTTTATGGTTTAGTGCATGAAAAACTAGAACCATATGATTTAATCACGTCTTTACTGGTTTTAAATGAAATTTCTGAGAATTCATGCATGTATAGGAGGTGTTATGCATCAAAGGGACACACCTGCAATTCAGGTTGTAAGAAGTGTCCTGAGGACTTGCAGGAAGTTTACAAGTTAATCATACCATATAAAAAAAATGACAGAACGAGTATTCGAATTGAATATGGAATTTTATGGATTTTTAATGATATAGGCTAAGGTTAGCATGCATTCTTGGTTACTAGAAAAAAAGGGGGTAGCTATTTCTATTTTTCTTTGTTTAAGTGACGGAACAAATGTAGAATAGTTTTGAATGATGTGAATTGACTGTGATCAACAACAACAACCAAACCTTTTCCCAATAGGTGGGGTCGGCTATATGAATCCTTTTACGCCATTGAGCTCTATCTCCTATTATATCATCATCTATATTTAAATAAATTTTATCTTGTTTTATTGTTGCTAACCAAGTCTTTTTTGGTCTTCCTCTTCCTCGTTTGATATGCATGTTTATCGTAGTTTCACATCGCCTAACTGGTGCATTTATTGGTAGTCTAAGTATATGTTCGTACCATCTTAAACGTGTCTCTCGGAGTTTGTCCTCAATAGATGCAACTCCGACTTTCTCTCTAATGCTCTCATTCTTTATTTTGTCCATCTTCGTATGTTCACACATCCACCTTAACATCCTCATCTCTACAACTCTCATCTTATGCTCATGTGCTCGAGTCATAGCCCAACATTTAGCTCCATATAACATAGCAGGTCTAACAACGGTTTTATAGAACTTACATTTAAGTTTAAGAGGTACTTTACGGTCACATAAAACACCCGACACTCCCCTCCATTTCACCCATCCTGCTTGTATTCTATGTAAGACGTCTCTCTCAATCCCTCCATCATTTTGTAAAAATGATCCTAAATATTTAAATCTCTCGGTTCCGGGCAACTCGTCCTCTCCTATCTTAATAATTGTTTCATTACTTCTAATATTGCTAAACTTAAATTCCATATATTCTGTCTTTAATCTACTAAGCTTAAAACCTTTCCCTTCTAGTGTTTCCCTCCAAGATTCTAGCTTAGCATTTACTCCTTCACGTGTCTCATCTACCAAAATAATATCATCTGCAAATAACATGTACCACGGTACTGTGTCTTGAATGTGAGCAGTGAGTTCGTCCATAATTAGTGTAAAAAGATAGGGACTTAGGGCTGATCCTTGATGTAACCCTATCTTTATTGAAAACACTTCAGTTACTCCGCCTGACGTCTTTACTCTGGTTGTTACAGCCTCATACATATCCTTAATTAGTTCAATATATGTTACGCTAACACTTCTCTTTTCTAAAATTCTCCATATAATTTCTCTTGGGACTCTATCATAAGCTTTTTCTAAGTCAATGAATACCATGTGTAGATCTTGTTTTTGCTCCCGATATTTTTCAATTAATTGTTTAAGGAGATGTATAGCTTCTATTGTCGACCTTCCAAGCATGAACTCAAATTGATTTTCTGTCACTGTGGTCTCCTTCCTTAATCTTTTTTCTATTACTTTTTCCCAAAGTTTCATAGTATGACTCATTAGTTTAATACCCCTATAGTTTGCACAATTTTGTATGTCTCCCTTGTTCTTATATAAGGGAACTAGAGTACTTATCCTCCATTGATCAGGCATTCTTTTCGTTTTCAATATCATGTTAAATAATTTTATAAGTCATTCAATACCTTGTTTCCCTAAGCACTTCCATACCTCTATCGGAAAATCATCTGGTCCAACGGCTTTTCCATTGTGTATCTCATTTAAAGTTTGTTTTTACTTCTGAAGTTTGAATTCTGCGATAAAAATTAAAATTTCTATGCTCATTTGACCTAATTAAATTACCTAAGTTAAGTTGGTCACCTAAACCTTCATTAAAAAGTTGATGAAAATACCTCTTCCACCGCTCTTTTATTTCTCCATCATTTACTAATACCCTATTACATTCATCTTTAATACATTTTATTTGGCTAAGATCTCTTGTTTTCCTTTCTCTTACTTTAGCTATTCTATAAATGTCTCTTTCCCCTTCTTTTGTATCCAATTTTTGATATAATCGTTCAAAAGTTTCATTTTTTGCTTCACTCACTACTTTCTTAGCTTCTTTCTTGGCTATTGTATATTTTTTTAAGTTTTCCTCATTCTCACAAATATATATTCCTTATAAGCTATTCGTTTTTCCTTCACTTTCTCTTGTACTTTCTCATTCCACCACAAAGATTCTTTTCTTAATGGTGCATGCCCCTTTGACTCACCGAGTACACTCTTAGCTACTATTTTCAACTTTGATATCATCTTATCCCATGTTGTATTAGAGTCATCGTATATTTCACCTAATGCTTGTACTTCCACCTTCTCCTTAAATATATTTTGTTTCCCATCCTTTAACTTCCACCACTTAATTCTAGGAATTGTATATATTTTCTTTTTATTGATACTATGTTTGAGGCGTATATCCAACACTACTACCCTATGTTGAGTAGTTAAGCTTTCTCCAGGGATGACTTTGCAATCTTTACAAATCTTTCTATCCTTCTTCCTAACCATAAGAAAGTCAATTTGCGATTTATTATTCCCACTTTTGAATGTGACTAAGTGTTCTTCTCTTTTCTTAAAAAACGTATTAACTAATATTGTTAGAGTGTATACTGAAAGCCTAAACTTTTGTAAACATTTATTTTGAATAAAGAATCACATTTGGTCAAATTATCTACATTTGTTTGTAGTTGTTCAATTAATTTATATTGTAGATAACATAGTATGTGGTGTCACATACAGAAGATAATGTTATCAGTACCTTATAAATTATAAACAGTGGCTCACGACCAAAATAGAAAGGAACAAACCATTGGAAGGTCGTAGTGTAATTAGGTATTAGTTTATTTTAACTATATAATTACACTAGTACACTTAGAGTGTATTGAGTAGGACCATCAGAGGTCGTTTCTTTTATACTGACTTTATAAAGGAACAAAGACCTCAGTTATTATGGAAGTGTGTGCTCTTAATCCTAATATAATAACAAGCACATATATTTGATATTTATTTCTTTAATTTATCAATGGGTGAGATTTAGTTCGATAAATCAATAAGCCCAATAAGTTGGGAAATGATATCACTTATAGTGTGTGTTGTTGATTATAGAAGAAAACTGTGTCCTAGTAATCTAGGTTGATAATGTCCCCAAGAGGAGCTCATAAGGATTGTCATGTTAAACCCTGCAGGTGGACTTAGTCTGACATGACGATAAGGTTGAGTGGTACTATTCTTGGACTAAGATATTAATTAAATGAGTTATCAGTAACTCACTTAATTAGTGGACATTCGATATCTTAAACACAGGGAGACTAACACACTCATAATAAGAAGGAGCCCAAAAATGTAATTTGGGATTGGTGCGGTAGTTCAATAATAGTTCTCTAGTGGAATGAATTGTTATTGATAAAATTAAGTTGTGTGTTCGGGGCGAACACGGGATGCTTAATTTTATCGGGAGACCAAAACCAATCCTCCTCTCGGTCCCTATCGTAGCCTCTTATTTATAGAGTACTATACCCACCTTCTTACCCATGTTGTAGGGGCCGGCCAAGCTAGCTTGAGGACCAAGCTAGGGCCGGCCAAGCCTTGATCCATGGGTGGCCGGCCCTAGCTTGAACCCAAGCTTAGGTGGCCGGCCCTATTAAATTAGAAAAGAATTTTAATTTTAAAATTTTCTTATGTGGAAGATATAATTTATTGGAGAGATTAAAAATTAAAATATCTCTTTTATAAGTTTCTACAAAAGATTAAAGAAAGAGATTAAATCTCTTTCCTTATTTGTAGATTGGAAAGATATTTTATTTTTCCTCTTTGTAAATTATTCACATGTTGAAAAATTAAAATTATAGAAATTTCTTTTTATCAACCATGAAGGGATTTTAAAGGGAAATTTTATTTTTAAAATTTCCGAAGACAAATAAGGAATTTTAATTGTTGATTGAAAATTGCCTTGTTTGCTCTCTATGAGGTAGCCGACCATGATATGATTTAATAGGAAATTTTATTTAATTTTTCTTAATTAATTCATGTCAAGGAAAGTTAAGGAAATTTTATTGTAATTAAATTTCCTTATTTGCCAAAGCTAAGGATTATAAAAGAGGGGGTTTTGGGAGCCTTCAAGGTGAACAACCTCCATTATTTTCTCCCTCTTTTCTTCCTTGGTGTGGCCGGCACTTCCTTTTCTCTTCTCTCCATCCTTGTGGCCGAAACTCCCTTCACTCTTGGAGATCAAGTGGTGGCCGGATTCTAGCTTGGAGAAGAAGGAGAGAAAGCTTGCATCCCTTGGAGCTTGGTTGATGGAATCTCTTCATCCTTAGAGGTGCTCTTGTTGTGGCCGAACCTTGCAAGGAGAAGAAGAAGGTGCTTTGATGGTATCTCATCTCGGAAGATCGTTACCCACACAATGTCCGAGGTTAGAAGAGGAATACGGTAGAAGACCTAGAGGTTTTTGCTTGCAAAAGAAAAGGTATACTAGTATTTAATTTCCGCATCATACTAGTTTTATCTTCATGTAAAAATACCAAATACAAGAGACATGCGATTCTAGTATTTCGAATTAGTTTTCGATGTTGTGTTCTTTTATTTTTCTTTTCCTTGTGATTTGATTGTTCTTTTTGGTTGACCTAAAGTTATTTAAGGAAATTAAATATTAGTTTTCCTTAAAAGGCTTTGCCTAGGCGGTGGTGGTTGTTCCCATATCTAAGAAGGCCATGTGCCTCGCCATGCAGTCCTGGAAGCCAATTCTGGAAATTAATATTTAATGGAATTAATAACCTAGGTGATTTGGATCGAACGTGTTAAGTTCCGCAGGATATCCAAGTCTAAACCTAAAAGAACAAGTAAATTAAACTTTGGATCTAACGTGTTAAGTTCCGCAGGCGATCTAAGTTTAATTTAAAAGAACACATGGTAGCTAGGAAAGGTTCAGACCTTTGTACAAAATTTTTGTACAGTGGAACCGTTAGGTTTTCCGAGTAGCAACCAATAAATATAAGATCATATGCTATTGCAAAATCTAATATAGTTTTCCCTTCCTCATTCCTTGTTCCAAACCCATAACTCCCATGCACTCTATCATATTCCTCATTTTTCACTCCAGCATGCCCATTTAGATCACCTCCTATTAAAATCATTTCATTTGGTGGAATATTTTGTAATATTTCATCTAAGTCCTCCCAAAACCTTGATTTGGTAGCTTCATCTAATCCTACTTGTGGTGCATATACGCTAATTATGTTCATAGTTTCTTTCGCCACTATTATCTTAAGGGCTATAATTCTATCCCCTTTTCTAACTACTCCTACAACTTCATCCTTTAACAAATTATCTACAATGATACCCACTCCATTTCTTGCTTTACTCTTTCCAGTGTACCATAACTTAAAACCCGAGTTCTCTATCATCTTTACCTTCTCGCCTATCCATTTTGTCTCTTGTACACACAAAATACTAATTTTTCTCCTAATCATCATATCTACTACCTCCATTGATTTACCAGTGAGGGTTCCTATATTCCATGTTCCAAATCTTAGATTATTAGTTTTCCTATCATATTTGTTCTTATCTAACCAATGGTTAGTGAGAGCTTTTGCCTATTTAACACTACACCCAAGTTCTCATGGAGATGTAGCGGTCCTTGCTGAGACGTTACAGTCGGACCCTGTAACGTGAACTCTTGCATATTTATCACTACACCCGAGTTCTGGAGATGTAGCGGTCCTTGCCAAGATGTTACAGTCGGACCCTGCAACGCGTTCCTTCCGGGGAACAACCTAGCATTAGCATAATAGTTTAATGGATTCATTCATTGAATATTTACCATAGTTTGACGCTGACTGACAACCTAACGCAACCCTCCTCCTTTATCCAGGCTTGGGACCGGCCATGACCGGTCATCATGGGCGGAGTTGAATTGACTGTGATAAATATGATTAATGGGAACACGATGAGGGAAAAGGCCTCAGAGGGAGCCCGTTTACGGGAAAAGACCCAGAGAGAATCCGATATCGGATTTTCATATTTGGCCATGACCGAGTGACGAGAGTTGTTGTGCCCCGCCAACTATAGGCCAAGACTTAGCAACAAGAAAAGAATTGTTGATGTCTCCGCTGCCTGGTACCATGATTTACAGGTAGATTGATCAATCGAACAGATGATAAAGGATAAAGGATAGTCACTTCTAATGATCAAATTTCACCTAAAGGATTTATGATAAATGCTAAAGGTTATAATTTTTGATAGGATGATTTTTAATGATATATGAAAATGCTACATGCTGATGATTTTTCTTTACCGATTTATAAAATAAAAAAAAGAGGAACAAATGCTCATGACTATTTTTTTTCTAAATGTGTATTAGTAAAAGTATTTTCTTTTCCACTTATGCATGTGCCTATATATGTGTATGTACTGCTCATTATTATTGGTTTGGATGTGCGGAGCCAGTAGGCTCACTAGATTCCAATGATTATAGGCGAGGGAAACAAGGAGACTGGAGGTCTTGACACTTGATTGGACCGGGTTGACAGTACAACTCGAAGACCTTACCGTTTTCGCGCTGTGGTTCAAAAAAAAAGTATTTTATGATTCATGTTGTGAGGGAGTTGGAGAGAAAAATACATCCTTGAAGGATCCAGTAATAATTCATGTTTATGGGTTTTAGAATGCTTTTAGAAATTTCTTTTATGGTTTCGAATGATGTTGATGATGGATTTTGCTTCTTTTTCTGTAGTTGACTTTATTTTTAAGCGATGGTAAAATTTGGGATGGTTCAAATATATTATATATGTGTATGTATGTGGTGGCCGAAAAAAAATAAAAGGAAAGCTAGTATAGTTTAAAGGTGGGGTAGAAGTTAGGGTCTACAGTTGGTATTAGAACCATGATCTTAGAGGGGTGGTGTCTACTGTTAGTTCCGGGAAGCTGAAGAAGTAAAGCCTCAAGTCTGTGAGTTTTTATTTCTTTAAATTTTACCTACTATATATATATATATATATATATATATATATATATATATATATATATGCCTCCGAGGCATGTTGTACATGGACATGGGGAGTAGGGCCATGAGGAGGATAGACAGGATGGAGAGATGCATGAGGTACCACGTCCTCCACCTCCCCCTCTAGATGCTACTACTCGTGTGCTGGAAGGAATGACTCGACTCCTAGAACAACACACTAGTTTTGCTAACCGGGGGCTACAGGATGACATGTATGAGCAGTTCAGGAGGTTGGGCCCTAAAGACTTTGCTGGTACTATGGATCCATTCGTTGCTGAGGGATGGATCAAATCTCTGGAGGTGATCTTTCGATACATAAATATGGCTGATGCTGATAGGGTTCGATGTGCCATGTATCTGCTAAAGGATGATACTTCCTTATGGTGGGAGGGAGCTGAAAGAGGGGTTAATCTGATTACCCTAACTTGGGAAGAGTTCAAGAGGATCTTTTATGAAAAATACTTCACAGCTGATGTGAGATCGAGGCTAAAGAGGGAGTTTATGAGTCTTTGATAGGGAAACTTATCGGTTGTCGAGTTCATCAAGAAGTTCGATAGGGGATGTCACTTTGTGCCCCTAATTGCAAATGTTGCTGTTGAAAAATTGAGGCACTTTATGGATGGTCTCAGGCCTACCATTCGCCAGGATGTTTTGTTAGCAAATCTGACTGGGTATAATGATGTTGTCACTAGAGCCTACAGAGCAGAACAATCCTTGAAGGATAATCAATGAGAGGTGCAGAGGAAGAGACCCCCTCCATAGCAACAACAACAACAAAATAAGAAATCGTATACAGGACAGGGACAACAAAAGCCTCAGGGGCAACAGAATCAACAACCACCGAAAGCAGGTGCCCCAATGACTGATGAGAAGCCACTATGCAAGGAATGTAATCACCGTCACTATGGAAAATGCATGTGGGGTACCTACAAGTGCTTCAAATGTGGAGGAGATGAGCATAAAGTTGTTGATTGCCCAAAGCAGAGACAACCGATGACAGGTCGAGCATTTGTGATGCAAGACGAGGAGGCAGAGCTAGACACTACGCTTATCACAGGTATTCCAGCTACTTTAACATATTTTTTTTTTTATTATTATGGCTTTATTGCACGAAGCGTTAGGATTATTTTGAGGAATTTGAACTTGATGAATTAGGATTGCATGTCTCAAATTTTGCATGATTTAGGATAGAATTTTCTAATGAGAGGATTATGGGCATGAAATATAAAATTTTGAAAATTTGAGGGACTTAAATAAAAGGATTTTTTTGGAAAAACGTTAGGCTTTAAGGGATATATTGGTATTGTTGTCGCAGGTAGAATATTTATCACAGGTGTAGCTACCTATGGAAAAACGTTAGGCTTTAAGGGATATATTGGTATTGTTGTCGCAGGTAGAATATTTATCACAGGTGTAGCTACCTATGCCTTGCTAGATTTGGGAGCTACACACTCATTTATATCCGACACCTTCGTAAAGCGATTGGGAATATTACCAGAAGACATGGAATTGGGATTCAAAGTCACAGTGCCTTTTGGTGAGCAGATGTTATCTACCAGGATGGTAAAGGATATAGAGCTTAGACTACAGAAGAATGTGGTCCGGGCAAATCTTATTGTGTTGTCGATGCTTGAATTCGACGTTATTCTAGGAATGGACTGGTTATCACAAAATGGAGCTTCAATTGATTTCTGACAAGGGTCAGTATCTATCAGACCACCTAAGTGTTAGAGTGTATACTAAAAGCCTAGCTTTTGGTATAAACATTTATCTAGAAATAAGAATCACATTGGTCAAATGTCTACATTTATGATAAATGTAGTTGTTCAATTAATTTATATTGTAGATGACATAGTGTGTGGTGTCACACACAGAAGATCATGTTATCAGTACCTTATAAATTATAAACAGTAGCTCACGACCATGATGGAAAGGAACAAACCATTGGAAGGTCGTAGTGTAATTAGGTATTAATTTATCTTGACTATATAATTACACTAGTACACTCAGAGTGTATTGAGTAGGACCATTTGAGGTCGTTTCTTTTATACTGACTTTATAAAGAAACAAAGACCTCGGTTATTATGGAAGTGTGTGCTCTTAATCCTAATATAATAACAAGCACATATATTTGATATTTATTTCTTTAATTTATCAATGGGTGAGATTTAGTTCGATAAATCAATAAGCCCGATAAGTTGGGAAATGATATCACTTATAGTGTGTGTTGTTGATTATAGAAGGAAACTGTGTCCTAGAGATACTAGGTTGATAATGTCCTCAAGAGGAGCTCATAAGGATTGTCATGTTAAACCCTGCAGGTGGACTTAGTCCGACATGATAATAAGGTTGAGTGGTACTACTCTTGGACTTAGATATTAATTAAATGAGTTGTCAGTAACTCACTTAATTAGTGGGCATTCGATATCTTAAACACAGGGAGACTAACACGCTCATAATAAGAAGGAGCCCAAAAATGTAATTTGGGATTGGTGCGGTAGTTCAATAATAGTTCTCTAGTGGAATGAATTATTATTGATAAAATTAAGTTGTGTGTTCGGGGCGAACACGAGATGCTTAATTTTATCGGGAGACCAAAACCAATTCCTCCTCTCGGTCCCTATCGTAGCCTCTTATTTATAGAGTTCTATACCCACCTTCTATACCCACCAATATGGGGCCGGCCAAGCTAGCTTGGGAACCAAGCTAGGGCCGGCCTAGGTATAAAATTGGGTGGCCGGCCCTAGCTTGAACCCAAGCTAGTGGGGGCCGGCCAAATTAAATTAAAAAGGAATTTTAATTTTAATTTTTATTATGTGGAAGAAATAATTTATTAAAGAGAATTTAAATTAAAATATTTCTCTTATAAAAGATCTACAAAAGATTAAAGAAAGAGATTAGATCTCTTTCCTTATTTGTAGATTGGTGAGATATTTTATTTTCTCTCTAAAAAATTATTCACATGTTGTAAAATTAAAATTATAGAAATTTCCTTTTATCAACCATGAAGAGATTTTTGAAGAGAAATTTTAATTTTAAAATTTCCGGAGATAAATTAGGAAGTTTTAATTTGTTGATTGAAATTCTCCTAATTTTTCTCTATTGATTGTGGTCGGCCAATACATGGATAAAAAGGAAGTTTTATTTAATAGTTCAAATTAATTCATGTCAAGGAAAATTAAGAAAATTTTATTGTAATTAAATTTCCTAATTTGCCTAGGCCAAGGAATATAAAAGAAGGGGTGAGGGTGCCTTCATGGGGACAACCTCTATTATTTTTCTCCCTCTTTTCCTTGATGTGGTGGCCGGCCCTTCCCTTTCTCTCTTCTCCTCTTGTTGGCCGAAACCTATCTTCTTGGTGGAGCTTTTGTTTGTGGCCGGATCAAGGAAGGAGAAGAAGGAGAGAAAGCAAGTCTCATCTCTAGCATCCCTTGGAGCGTTGGTGGTGGCCGAAATTCTTCATCCTTGAAGAAAATTGTTGTGGCCGGCCATCCTTTTCCTTTCTTTCTCTTTTGTGGTGGCCGAAACCTATCTCTTGCTTGGAGTTCTTGTGGTGGCCGGATACTACTTGGAGAAGAAGAAGAAGAAGGAGAGAAAGCTTGTATCCCTTGGAGCTTGGTTGGTGTTTTGTTCTTCGTCCTTGGTGAAGCTTCTTTGTGTTGGCCGAACCTAGCTAGGAGAAGAAGAAGGTGCTTGGTGGTTTCTCATCTCGGAAGATCGTTGCCCACACAACGTCCGAGGTTAGAAGAGGAATACGGTAGAAGATCAAGAGGTCTTTCTAGAAGGTATAACTAGTAATTTTTCTTTCCGCATCATGCTAGTTATTTATGGAAATAATACCAAATACAAGAGGCTTACGATTCTAGTATTTCGAATATGTTTTCGAAGTTGTGTTCTTTTGTTTTATTTTTCCTTGTGATTTGATTGTTCTTTTCGGTTAACCTAAAGTTATTTTAGGAAATTAAATATTAGATTTCTATAAAAGGTTTTGTCTAGTCGGTGGTGGTTGCTCCCATATCCAAGAAGGCAATGTGCCTCGCCACGTCAGTACTGGGAACCAATTATGGAAATTAATATTTAATGGAATTAATAACTTAAGGCGATTTGGGTCGAACGTGTCAAGTTCCGTAGGAGATCCAAGTCAAAACCTAAAAGAACAAATAGATTAAGTTTTGGATCAAACGTGTTAAGTTCCGCAGGCGATCCAAAATTTAATTTAAAAGAACACATGGTAGCTAGGAAAAGGTTCAGACCTTTGTACAAAATTTTTGTACAGTGGAACCTCTAGGTTTTCCGAGTAGCAACCAACAATTGGTATCAGAGCTAGGGTTTTGCCTCTGTGTATTTGGTATTAGTTTAATTATGCACATGTCATACATAATTTAGGCAGGTTAATAGTAGGATGTGCTAACTTTGTGGATGCAGGATCCAACTATTATGACTTTTAGTTATTATGTGTGTGATTGGACCCTTGGACATGTCAAGGGCATTTATATGTGTGTACATGATTGTATTATAAAATACAGCAGGAGCTGTATTTAGTTTTATTAGGATTTTATTTTTGATCTAGATACATGTACATTCCTTTTATGGAATATAGGATCAAAAAAAATGTAAAATTCTATTTATGTCGCGGATCGAATTTTGTAAAGCGTGGAACCTTCTAAGGACCATTGGCGCAGCGGAACTAGGAGCAAGATGGATGCGACAGCTAGTCCCGGTGGCGGTGGCCAAATATGGCAGCAGCTTGGGATGACAACACACGGAGGACAACTAGAGATAAAAGTCATAATAGTTGAAAATTAGATTTTCTATTTATTGCTTTTATATTGTGCTGTGTGTGCATGTTGGTTTACATATTTAGTAGGCTAGCATAGTTAAAATTCCTCATTTATAAATAACTAAGTGGGAGAGAGATTTTTAAGTAAATCCCATGGTCTCCATTACTGGTTTGTAAGTGATGCAAACAAGCTTGCGCGTTGGCTCTGAGTGCCTTCCTCCATAACGGATGAGCTTGTTTGTGGATCACTAGAACAGACTTCCATTTTTGGATGACTATAGGAAGTTAATTAAGAGCGTGTGATCTTCCCCAACGGAAGGGGCATAATCTTATTAATGGACTTAGTGTCAAGTAATGGTATACACTTAGACACATTTAATAGTATCCTCCCCAACGGAGTCACTACTATCACTTGTGTGACCAAAGGGAAACCAACTATTGATTTGTCATAAAACTAGATTGGCAATATAATAAAATTAATAAACCTCTCTTACAAATGTTTGAATTTGTATACGTCCACACTAACGTGGCATACAAGATTCATGGTGTTTGAGGTAATTTTATTTGTCAAAAAGTTATATTGACAAGATAGTCAATGGGTAAAACCCTCCTCTTACAAATGATAAATTTGTATACGTCCACACTAACATGGCATGCAAAATTCACGGTATTTGAGGTGTTGGTAAATTTAAATAATATTGTTTGAGGAATCAATGTTATTTTAAATTCAAAGAGTTTTGACCAAATATTTGATCAAAGACAGATCAACTATTAATTTTATTCGTCATAAAGTAAAGTTGACGAGATAATAAAATTAATGAATAAAATCTCCTCTTCGATTTTGTGTACACAAAATTCATGGAGATTTTAAGGAGTTGATCTTGACCAAATATTTTTGTGATTCTTAGGATGTTTGTCAATCCCTAGTAGTCATACTATAGGAAAAGACTTAGTAGTCCCAATTGTAATGATTGGAAATAGGACTTGGACATTAAGGTAGACTGTCTTCTTAGAACTAAGAACAATTTAGGTGTATTTAATTCATTAGTTGAAACATGTCTAGTGGTGTTATCTACCAGAACCTGGAGTGTAGATACAAGATGCCATTAATCATGTCTGCAATTCATTGCAGGGTTCCAGGAAACCCGACAACTAAATGAAAAGTAAATCACCGTCCACATGGGCACTACTGTAAAAGTGGTAGATGTTGCAGTGGGAGATGTTTATCCTTTGAAAAGAATATAATATAGATTTTAAGTAATTGTCTTTACGTACCAAGTTTAGAAAGAACCTGATTTCAGTTTCTAAACTATTATAGATATTGTGTCTATTTTGATAACAAAGTTGTTATCAAGAAAAATAGGAAAGTTATCTATTCTGGTATGATGGCTGACAATTTATAATCCAATAACTCCCACGATGCAACAAATGGAAATTAGTAACACATCTTCTAATTTTAAGAGGAAGCAACCTTCGAAAATGAACCAATTATATCTTTGGCATCTAAAGCTAGGTTATACTTGAGTAGGATTCATTGGTAGCTGATGAACTTTTGGGTTCATTGGTAGTGGAAAGCTTTCCAACCTGCGAGTCTTACTTGGAAGAAAAATAACCAAGAAGCTTTTAAGTCCAAGGGGTATGGAGTCAAAGATATGTTGAAATCGGTTCATTCTGATTTGTGTGATCCTATGACTATCCAGACAAGAGGTAGTATTGAATATTTTGTCTAATTTATAGACAACTATTCAAGATACAAATAAATTTACTTAATGTACCGCAAGACTAAGTACTTTGATTAGTTCAAAGAGTACAAGGTTGATGCGGAGGAATAAAGTAAAAAGTCACTATGGAAGATCGTAGTGGCAAGTACATCTTGAGAGATTTTAGGAATCACTTATAAGAAGTTGGATTTCAATCCTAACTAACTACATCTGGTACACCCCAACAGAATGGTGTAGTAGAAAGAAGGTAAAGAACTCTTATGGAATAATTAGATAGATGATGAGTTATTCAGAAAATTACCAAATTTGTTTTAAGGATAAACTCTGAAAATGAAAGTGAACATAGTGCCTTCCAAGTCATAACTCTCTACTCATATAGAATTGCTGAATAGGCGTAAGCCTATTTTGAAGCATATTCGGATTCGGGTAATCCAGCACATATGTTAAAGAGAGATAATGATAAGTTGGATAGGAGTTCACTTGTTTGTAAGTTATCCTAGATAAACAAAAGTAGGTTTATAGTCTTAAAAATCAGAAGGTCATTGATAGCATCAATAACTGATTTTTAGAAAATGACTATATAATGAACAACATGCTCATAAGTAAATTTGTTCTTAAGGAAATAATAAAAGACATGTCTAATCTAGTACCAACTGTACAAGATGAGATACCACAAGAAAACTGCAACACGTATCACAAATAATACACAATTGCAGAAAATACCTTGTCGTAGTGGGAGGGTTGTTAAGCAACCTTAAAAGATTCATGTTTTGGGAGAGTTTTTGAACTCGATCCCTGACGGACATGAACCTGATCTCCGGACATATGACGAAGCACTCCAAGATAAATATGAAGCATCTTGGCAAAGAGTAATGAATAATAGAATTAGAATATATGTATTCTAATTAAATCTGGAAGCTTGTAGAACCACCAAGTGGTGTAAAAGCCTTTGGTGTAAAAGGTCTATAATAGAAAAAGAGGGATAGACAGGAAGGTAGAAACCTTCAAAGCAAGGCTTGATGAAAAAGGAAACCTTTTTCACTGGTAGCCATGCTTAAGTCTATCCGGATTCTTTTATCTATTTGGCAAGTGGATATCAAGACAACATTCCTTAATGGAAGTCTTGAAGAAAGCATCCATATAAAGCAACCAGAAGGGTTCATTGCAAAGTGCTAAGAGCCTCTTGTGTGCAAGCTCAATCAGTCTATGGACTGATACAAAGCTTCAAGGTCTTGGAACATCCAGTTTATCAAAGTAATCCAAACCTATGGATTTATTGAGTAAACGGATAAAGTCTTGTGTATACAAAAGATGTGATGAAAACGTGGTGATATTTCTTGTACTATACGGAGATAACATTTTTGGTAGTTGGAAACAATATCAAAATGTTGTCAGAAGTAAGAGTATGGTTGTCCAAATAATTCGATATAAAGGACTTGGGAGAATGTATATATTTTTGAGATCAAAGTAATAAGGGATCGCAAGAAAAAATATATTTATCCCAAGCTTGATACATCGGAAAAATCCGTGCGCGTTTTAAGCATGCAAAATTCCTAGAAAGGTTTCTTACCTTTTAAGCATGGAGTGTCTTTATCTAAAGAGATGTCTCCGATGACATCAAAGGAGATTGAGGACATGTAGGCAGTTCTTTATGCTTCGGCAGTTAGACAACCTAATGTATGCTATGCACGAGATCAGAAATCTATTTTGCCAAGGGCATAGTTAGCAGATATCAAAGTAACCCTAGACAAGGACATTGGACTGCAGTAAAGCATATATTAAAGTACCTTAGAGGCACTAAAGATTATATGCTAGCTTACAAGGCAGTTAATTTAGTTCCTATGGGTTGTATGGATTTTGACCTCCAATCGGATAGGGACAATAATAAGTCAACCTCGGGGTTTTGTGTTTATTTTAGGAGGTAAAGTCATAACTATGAAAGAGTGATAAACATAGGTGTTTTTCTGGACTCCACCATAGAAGCTTAGTATATGGCAAGCCTCTGAGGTAGCCATTAAAAGCTGTATGACTCAATAACCTCAAGATAGACTTTGATATGATTTCTGGTTTGTCCAAAGATTATTACAATTTATTGTAATAATGTTGGTGCAGTAGCAAACTCGAAGAAACCATAAGTCTATAAGGCAAGTAAACACAATAGAGCGCAAGTACCACCCAATACGAGAAATCGTATAAACGAGGAGAAGTTGTTGCCGCCTAGATTGCATCAGGTGATGACCTATTGATCCTTCCACTGAGGTCCTTAAGGCAAGAGCTTTTGATGGGCATGTTGAAGGATTAGGAATCAGATGTATGGCAGCAGATATAGCAGCTTAGTCTTTTAGTATAAGTGGGAGATTGTTAGAGTGTATACTAAAAGCCTAACTTTTGGTATAAACATTTATCTAGAAATAAGAATCACATTGGTCAAATGTCTACATTTATGATAAATGTAGTTGTTCAATTAATTTATATTGTAGATGACATAGTGTGTGGTGTCACACACAGAAGATCATGTTATCAGTACCTTATAAATTATAAACAGTAGCTCACGACCATGATGGAAAGGAACAAACCATTGGAAGGTCGTAGTGTAATTAGGTATTAATTTATCTTGACTATATAATTACACTAGTACACTCAGAGTGTATTGAGTAGGACCATTTGAGGTCATTTCTTTTATACTGACTTTATAAAGAAACAAAGACCTCGGTTATTATGGAAGTGTGTGCTCTTAATCCTAATATAATAACAAGCACATATATTTGATATTTATTTCTTTAATTTATCAATGGGTGAGATTTAGTTCGATAAATCAATAAGCCCGATAAGTTGGGAAATGATATCACTTATAGTGTGTGTTGTTGATTATAGAAGGAAACTGTGTCCTAGAGATACTAGGTTGATAATGTCCTCAAGAGGAGCTCATAAGGATTGTCATGTTAAACCCTGCAGGTGGACTTAGTCCGACATGATAATAAGGTTGAATGGTACTACTCTTGGACTTAGATATTAATTAAATGAGTTGTCAGTAACTCACTTAATTAGTGGACATTCGATATCTTAAACACGGGGAGACTAACACACTCATAATAAGGAGCCCAAAAATATAATTTGGGATTGGTGCGGTAGTTCAATAATAGTTCTCTAGTGGAATGAATTATTATTGATAAAATTAAGTTGTGTGTTCGGGGCGAACACGGGATGCTTAATTTTATCGGGAGACCAAAACCAATTTCTCCTCTCGGTCCCTATCATAGCCTCTTATTTATAGAGTTCTATACCCACCTATACCCACCTTCTATACCCACCAATAGGGGCCGGCCAAGCTAACTTGGGAACCAAGCTAGGGCCGGCCTAGGTATAAAATTGGGTGGCCGGCCCTAGCTTGAACCCAAGCTAGTGGGGGCCGGCCAAATTAAATTAAAAAGGAATTTTAATTTTAATTTTTATTATGTGGAAGAAATAATTTATTAAAGAGAATTTAAATTAAAATATCTCTCTTATAAAAGATCTACAAAAGATTAAAGAAAGAGATTAGATCTCTTTCCTTATTTGTAGATTGCTGAGATATTTTATTTTCTCTCTAAAAAATTATTCACATGTTGTAAAATTAAAATTATAGAAATTTCCTTTTATCAACCATGAAGAGATTTTTGAAGAGAAATTTTAATTTTAAAATTTCCGGAGATAAATTATGAAGTTTTAATTTGTTGATTGAAATTCTCCTAATTTTTCTCTATTGATTGTGGCCGGCCAATACATGGATAAAAAGGAAGTTTTATTTAATACTTCAAATTAATTCATGTCAAGGAAAATTAAGAAAATTTTATTGTAATTAAATTTCCTAATTTGCCTAGGACAAGGAATATAAAAGAAGGGGTGAGGGTGCCTTCATGGGGACAACCTCTATTATTTTTCTCCCTCTTTTCCTTGGTGTGGTGGCCGGCCCTTCCCTTTCTCTCTTCTCCTCTTGTTGGCCGAAACCTATCTTCTTGGTGGAGCTTTTGTTTGTGGCCGGATCAAGGAAGGAGAAGAAGGAGAGAAAGCAAGTCTCATCTCTAGCATCCCTTGGAGCATTGGTGGTGGCCGAAATTCTTCATTCTTGAAGAAAATTGTTGTGGCCGGCCATCCTTTTCCTTTCTTTCTCTTTTGTGGTGGCCGAAACCTATCTCTTGCTTGGAGTTCTTGTGGTGGCCGGATACTACTTGGAGAAGAAGAAGAAGAAGGAGAGAAAGCTTGTATCCCTTGGAGCTTGATTGGTGTTTTGTTCTTCGTCCTTGGTGAAGCTTCTTTGTGTTGGCCGAACCTAGCTAGGAGAAGAAGAAGGTGCTTGGTGGTTTCTCATCTCGGAAGATCGTTGCCCACACAACGTCCGAGGTTAGAAGAGGAATACGGTAGAAGATCAAGAGGTCTTTCTAGAAGGTATAACTAGTAATTTTTCTTTCCGCATCATGCTAGTTATTTATGGAAATAATACCAAATACAAGAGGCTTACGATTCTAGTATTTCGAATATATTTTTCGAAGTTGTGTTCTTTTGTTTTATTTTTTCCTTGTGATTTGATTGTTCTTTTCGGTTAACCTAAAGTTATTTTAGGAAATTAAATATTATATTTCTATAAAAGGTTTTGTCTAGTCGGTGGTGGTTGCTCCCATATCCAAGAAGGTCATGTGCCTCGCCACGTCAGTACTGGGAACCAATTATGGAAATTAATATTTAATGGAATTAATAACTTAAGGCGATTTGGGTCGAACGTGTTAAGTTCCGCAGGAGATCCAAGTCAAAACCTAAAAGAACAAATAGATTAAGTTTTGGATCAAACATGTTAAGTTCCGCAGGCGATCCAAAATTTAATTTAAAAGAACACATGGTAGCTAGGAAAAGGTTCAGACCTTTGTACAAAATTTTTGTACAGTGGAACCTCTAGGTTTTCCGAGTAGCAACTAACACTAAGGGGGGTCATTCATTTTTGAGGCAGCAAGGAACAGATAGAGGCCGCACCTTATTTCTTGCATCGATGCGAGGAAACTCATGACGAGGGCTTGTCAAGGATTTCTAGCCAATGTTGTTTTGATACTTGATGGAGTTGGCCAAAAGGTGGAGGATGTCGAAGTTGTCCGAGAATTTCGTAGCGTATTTCCTGAGGATGTCTCTGGAATTCCTTTAGAAGGGAGGTGGAATTTTCCATTGAGCTGATACTGGGTACAGTGCCAATCTCTAAGGCACTGTATCATCTCGCTCGGGCAAAAATGAAAGAACTGAAAGATTAGATTCAAGAGTTACTGGATAAAGGATTCATTCGGCCAAACTTTTCACCATGGGACGCACCTGTATTATTCATGAAGAAAAATGATGAAAGTATGAGGCTCTGTATCGATTATCGAGAGTTGAATAGAGTGACAGTGAAGAATAAGTATCTTTTGCTAATAATCGAAGATTTATTGATCAGTTGCAAGGGGTATCAGTATTCTCGAAGATAGATCTCCGATCAAGATACCATCAACTTAGGGTAAAAAAAATGGGCGTGCATAAAATGGCTTTCAGGACACGATATGGACATTATGAATTTATGGTGATGTCATTCGGAGTGACAAATGCCCAATGATCTTCATGGATCTCATGAATCGCGTATTCCAACCGTATCTCAATTAGTTCATCATTGTATTCATAGATGATATTTTGATCTATTCGAGGAGCAGGGAGGAGCATAGTCAACACTTGAGGATCGCTTTGCAGATACTGCAAGACCGAAAGCTATTTGCAAAGTTTAGCAAGTGTGAATTCTGGTTAGAGAAGATGACAGTCCTAGGCCATGTTATTTCAAAAGATGGGGTAGAAGTAGATCCTACTAAAGTTGAGGCAGTCAGAGGATGACCAGTGCCTAAAAATACAACCGAGATACGCAGTTTCCTAGGTTTGGTAGGCTACTATCAGAAATTCATTAAGGGTTTTTCTTCCATTGTAGTGCCCTTGACAACCCTGACGAAGAAGAATGCCAAGTTTACATGGGGAGCTGATTGTTAAGACATTTTTGAGCGGTTGAAGCAAGCGCTTACCACGGTGCCAGTTTTAGCTATGCCATCAGGACAGGGAGAGTGTGTGTTGTATACAGATGCTTCGAAGCTAGGTTTGGGTGCGGTTCTTATGCAGCGCGATCGAGTCATTGCATATGCGTCTCGACAGCTAAAAGTGCATGAAAAGAATTATCCGACCCATGACCTTAAACTAGCAGCGGTTGTGTTTGCTTTAAAGATATGGAGACACTATTTGTATGGGGAGAAGTACAAAATCTTTACTGATCACGAAAGCCTAAAGTATTTCTTCACCCAGCAAGAGCTAAACATGAGACAGAGAAGATGAATAGAGCTTGTGAAGGACTACGACTGTGATATTAGCTACTGTTGGGGTTGCAAAACATAGTCCCACATTGAAAACACATGGGAAAGATCATGAGTTTATAAAAGAAAGATATCTCCATTGACATGAGGCCTTTTTGGTAGAGCCCAAGAGCAAAACCATGAGGGCTTAGGCCCAAAGTGGACAATATCATACCATTGTGGAGATATCTAAATTCTTTTCGATCCTACAATTGGTATCAGAACCCGGACTGCCAGAAGGTTTAACCGCCGACTGTGCACAAGAGCTATGGTCTAATTGAGACATGTTGGTACAATATTGACCTCGAACAAAGGAAGTGAGAGCTCCTATGTTCGGATCAAGAGGACCAGACACCAGGCAGGAAGTCCTAGTTGAGACTAGGCAAGGAAGTCCTAGTATGTCGGGTGGACCGAGGGGCAGGAAGACCTGGTGGATCGATGATCGGACGTGGGAAGTCTGTGTTCCTTTGTTTGAGGGGGGATTATTGGGGTTGAAAGGTTGCAAACATAGTCCCACATTGCAAACACATGGGAAAGATCATGGGTTTATAAGAGAAAGATATCTCCATTGGCATGAAGTCTTTTGGGTAGAGCCCAAGAGCAAAACCATGAGGGTTTAGGCCCAAAGTGGACAATATCATACCATTATGGAGATATCTAAATTCTTTTCGATCCTATAGCTATCACCCCGGGAAAGCTAATGTGGCTGTTGATGCCTTTAGTAGGAAAACGACAGTCATTACACAACTATCAATACAAAAACCCCTTTAAACAGAAATTCAGGGATTTAACCTCGAGATGTATGCTAAGGGCCAGACTCCTAGCTTTTCCACTCTAACAGTACAACCTACCTTAAGGGACAAAATTCGGAAAGGACAAGCTATTGATGGGCAACTATAGAAGTGGATACAGAAGGACGAGTCTAAGGGTTTGGGTTTATATTAGGTCGAAGATGGTACTGTCAAATATCGGGTCTGACTCTAGGTTCTTGGTGTTGACTCACTTAGTTGAGATTTTGACAGAAGCCCATGATACTCCATATTATGTACATCCAGGGAGAACAAGATGTATAAGGACCTACAGTTACTTTATTGGTGGCTAGGTATGAAACGTGACATCATGCGTTTCGTATTCGAATGCCAAACTTGTCAACAAGTCAAAGCAGAACATCAAAGACCAGTAGGGATGCTTAAGCCACTTCCAATTCTGGAGTGAAAATGGGAGAACATTACCATAGATTTTGTAGTGGGTCTACCAAAGATGATGAAAGGCTCTAATGCCATTTGGGTAATAATTGATCGTCTCACTAAGTCGGCGCATTTCCTACTAGTGAAGACAACCTTCTCCATTACTCAGTATGCAGAGTTGTACATCCGAGAAATAGTCAGATTGCATGGGATTCCCATTTCTATAGTATCGGATAGAGATTCGAGGTTTACCTCAACTTTCTAGAAAAGTTTACATTCGGCCATGGGAACTAAACTACTATTCAGTATAGCATTCCATCCCCAAACAGATGGTCAATCGGAGAGGGTGATACAGATTTTGGAAGACTTACTACGAGCATGTGTGATCGATTTCCAAGGGAGCTGGGAATCGAAGCTACAGCTTGTGGAGTTTACTTATAACAACAGTTAACAGTTGTCTATTGGCATGGCTCCTTATGAGGCACTTTATGGAAGGAAATATAGATCACCTATTCATTGGGATGAAGTAGGACAAAGAGAAAAAATGGGTCCAGAAATTGTGAAGCATACAACAGATCTAGTAGCCAGAATCCGGGATAGGATGAAGACTGCTCAAAGTCGACAGAAGAGCTATGCTGACAACAAAAGAAGGGATCTCAAGTTTGCAGTTGGTGATCATGTTTTCGTGAAAATAGCACCTATAAAGGGTGTTATGAGATTTGGTAAGAAAGACAAACTCAGTCCAAGATTCATTGGGCCGTTTGAGATCCTAGATAGAGTGGGAACATTGACTTATCGAGTGGCTTTGCCACCTAATTAATTTGGCAGGAGTACATAATGTGTTCCACATCTCGATGCTTCGTAAGTACATGTCGAATCCTTCACATGTGCTAAATTTTGAACCACTGCAGCTTACACCAAATCTATCTTATGAGGAGAGGTCTGCTCGAATATTGGGCAGACAAGAGAGAAGGCTACGAAATAAGGTTATAAAAATGATCAAGGTTAAGTGGCAAATTCACTCGGAGGAAGAAGCTACTTGGGAGACTGAGACCGACATGAGGAGTCGCTACTGGGAATTATTCGGTGACTTATAATTTCGAAGATGAAATTTTATTTAAGGAGGAAGGAATTGTAATATCCAAAATCCACTAACCATTTGCATGCAAATTAATAAATTGCTAAATTATCTTAATTAAATGTTTTAATTGCATGAATAATATAGTTTTCCATGATTACATGATTAATAAAAATATTCTATTAAATAATTATTTTTATTTTTAGAAATATATGGTTTATTTGTGGGATTGAATTATTCTATGAGTTGAGGCCTATCTAATAGGATTAATGAGCCTGGACATGAGCAACTATATGAAATAAACCCTACATCTTAGACGGGGATGCTTCGAAAAAAAAGGGGGGAGAGCAGAACCTAGGGTTATTTGAGCGACTGCAAACATGGGTTGGGGGAAAAAGCGGAGAAGATTGTTCGTGGGTGCTTGAAGGGAAAAGTCAGGACAAGGGTTATTCTTCGGGCATATTAAATGCAAAGACACTTCTTAAACCCTTCTTTTATTTTCGCCATTCAAATCGTAGTAAGATTGTTTATGGTTTAGTGCATGGAAAACTAGAACCATATGATTTAATCACGTCATTATAGATTTTACATGAAATTTTTGAGAATTCATGGTGGAAAAAGGCGAATACGCTTGCCCCCAGCGCCCCCGCCAATCCCAGGGCCAACACGGAGGAGGTAAATCACGGGCAACTACTAGCCTTGAGAATGGTGACTAGCACATAAGGAAGGTATTTACCTCGGCTATGCTAAGATTCAAACCCCATACCTCATGGTGACAACACCTCATGTGCTAGCCACTAGACCATCCCGAGGGGACAAATTTTTGAGAATTCATGCATGTATAGGAGGTGTTATGCATCAAAGGGGCACACTTGCAATTCAGGTTGGAAGCTAGTGTCCTAAGAACCTGTAGGAAGTTTAGAAGTTAATCATACCATATAAAAAAAATGAAAGAATGATTATTCAAATTGAATATGGAATTTTATGGATTTTTAATGATATAAGCTAAGGTTAGCATGCATTCCTGGTTACTGGAAAAAAGGGGGGGACAACTATTTCTATTTTTCTTTGTTTAAGTGACGAAATAGATACAGAATTTTTTTGAATGATGTGAATTGACTGTGATAAATATAATTAATGGGAACACGATGAGGGAAAAGGCCCCAAAGGAAGCTCCTTTACGAGAAAATGTCCCAGAGGGAACCCAATATCGGATTTCCATATTTGGGCACGGTCCAGTGACGAGAGTTGTTGTCACCCCGCCAACTATAGGCTAAGGCTTAGCAATAAGAAAAGAATTGTTGATGCCTCCGCCGCCTGGTATCATGGTTTATAGCCAGATTGATCAATCGAATAGAGGATAAAGGATAAAGGATAGTCACTTATAATGATCAAATTTCACCCTAAAGGATTTATGATAAATGGTAAAGGCTATGCTATTTGATATGATGATTTTTAATGATATATGAAAATGCTACATGCTCATGATTTTTCTGTAAAATACCGAAAAATGACGAATAATGATAAGGAAATTTTTAGAAATTTTCTGGGAATTTTTCGGAGCTCGTATGGACGAGTTTACGGGAATAAAAACTGGGCCCGGGAAAGCCTGTTTAGGCTACCCTGTTTTAACGAGAAAATGTTTATTTTCTTTAAATTCTTTTCCTTTTCTTTTTCTTTCTTTTATTTCCTCCGCCGAACTGTGCTCGCGTGCCCTCACCCGAACGGTTTCATTTTTCCTCCCAACTTCATCCCCGATTCCTTCTGCCCGAGATCCCCTTCCCTCTCCGGCGACTCCTTCGTTCCGATCACAGACGCCGAGCATCCTTCCTCTCCCTCTCAAGGTGTGGAGCTTCGCCCCATTCTCACGCGACCTCCTCTTCCCCGACGCCGCTGTCCATAGCGCTTTCGCCCTGATGTCGGCGACTCTCGATCACGCCGGTGTTGTCCAGCCCATCACCATCGGACCTTCTTCTCCATCGATCGCATAGGCTGATCAGATTTCCCTCAGATCATTGACCCCTCTCCGATTGTCACTGCGGCTCTCCCTCCAAAGGTGCCCTAGCGCCGTTACCTCCATGTCATCGTCGTCGCTAGAGGTCACAGGGTCAGGTCAGGGATGTCGCTCCATTACCTGTGCCCTAGTTCCAAACCCCTGTCGGCTCCTCTTCTTCCGATCACCTTCAGCCGTCCTCTCGGATCGCTACCCCTTGCGCCAGTGAGTTTGGCCGGAAGAGAGATTATCGAGCTCTCTACTGATCCTACTATCCTAGCACTGTCTGCGATTCTCTGATCTCTTCTCTGGCTGACGGCGAGGAGCACAAATTCACCCTAGCAGCAATTTTGGAGGTAAGTACCATACGTAGCTGTGGATTTTGGACTTGATCTTGCTGGAGTGGTGTTGATTTGGGAGTTATGTGTCCCAAAGTAGAAGATTAGCAAGATTCCAGCCACCACGATACTGTTCGCTGGAGTTTCCTTCGCCCGATCGTTCATCACCTCCGACTAGTGGAGAGAAAGAGGTAAGGTGCTCTGGTTGTTATGGAAATTTGGTTGTTGTTTGGATGTCGATTTCTTGAGCTTCATTTTGATCCAGACCGTGCATTGCAGGGCGTTTCTTGATTTCCAACAGCTACCTCTGTTCCGACAGCAAGTTGTCTTTGCTATGGATTTGTTGGGCTGTGGATTAAGGTAAGAAGTAGGGAAATTGATTTGTATTGTTGATGAATTAGGTATGTGTGGAATTGAAGATGATATGGATTACTAGATGGTTAGTATATCACTAGTTAATACATGCTTAGTGTGATTGAATAGTTAAATGTAGGTTTTGATCTTAGATGTAGATCATGGTTGGATTGATTATTGTGATGGATTATGCTTATTGCAAGTTCTAATTTATATGGATTAGTTAAAGTCGATTGAGGAGTTTAAATGATCCAATTAGGGTTTATAATTGGATCTGGATTTATATTAGCTTTTCGAGTATTAGATTTAGCTAATTTATTTATATGTAATTAGCTAAATCTAGATACCATATACTACAGGAGTTTGATATGATACGAGCATCTCGACGTCGGATTTGGACTGGATTGGACCTTCCTATTGGAGGCGGGTACTTTTGACTTTATGTCTTTGATATGCATAGTAGTGAATTTAACAAATAGCAATAATTATGTTTCTTATTTGCTTCGGTTAGTCACTACCTGATACCTGTTACATGCTTGTTTTGCATCTCATGTTATTACTTACCTGATTATACATGCTTATAGGGGTAGTGATATAACCATGCTTCACCATGTTCAGGACCTAGGTGTGATACCTTATTTGGTCTGTGTACCCTTGATATGATTTATTGATTATGGTGCACATCATATATGTATATAGATTGATTCAGTATATTACCATGCTTAGTGTCATGCACCATTCGCATGATTGCATGCTGTGTGATAGATTGCTCCATTATTGTCGAGCACATCGCCAGTTTCATCACTGTTCGGTGCTCCATTGTGACGCTCATGGGTAGCGTGATGCAGCGTGGTAGCACGTCAGTTTGCTAGTTCGATGCTCCGTTGGTCCGCTCATGGGTAGTGTGATTACAGCGTGGTAGCACGTCGAGATCCCTCTCTGTCATCGTGTACCCGGAGATGAGAGCATTGCGCTCCCCCATTTATGATTTGGGGTATGAGTATGTGTATACTCCGACAGCATCCCGTCCACTCGGTCACTCATCAGAAGTAGTGATGCAGAGTGCACGATTGTCACAGCCCTACCCACTCGGTCCCACCATTGTGTGTGAGATGGCTGACTGGCGTCAGGGGTGACCATGATGTTAGTGATAGCCATAGATGCATCTATTTCTTGTGATTGTTATTTTTTGGACTATTTGTATCATATTCTTGACATGCATACAGGATTTCTATACCTCTCGGACTGTTTATCCTTGTACCAGGTCCTGGTTAATACAGTATTCTCCTGTTTATTTCAGTTTGCATTTACCTTTATTACGTCAGGAGACTGTACGCATGATTAGTGCTAGATGTTATTTCCTTACTATGTATATCAGTTGATACCTGCTGAGTGTTGGACTCACACCCTCCTCCGTTGTTATTTTCAGGTTGATACTGTCCGGAGAGAGTTCCAGTCGCTAGTCCCCTGCAGATCCGAGGATGTTCTGTTTTGGGTCTTTTGGTTTTTATTGCTTATTGCACTATCTGATCTTGTACTAGTTTACGTATGGACATTGTAAAGTTTTATCTGGATTTGTTTTACGACATGCCTGCCTGGATGGCGGAAGAGGTGAGTTCGTTATCAATTTTGAGCTTTATGAGTGTAGTTGAGTAGGGTTGTTTTTGAGTCATATTATCCCTGTTCTAGTTTGTTATCTATTTAACTGCGTGGATGACTGTGTGATGTATTTTATTATTGTTATTGTTCCGGCCGTGTTGGCCGATGTATATGTGGCCCTGGGAGCGATGTAGAAAGTTTCAGATTGTCCGCCGTACAGGGGAGATGCTGCCGAAATTTCTTCGGACAGGGGCTCCCCGGGGCGTGACATTTTCTTTATCGATTTATAAAATAAAAAAAAGAGGAACAAATGCTCATGACTGTTTTTTTTTTCTAAATGTGTATTAGTAAAAGTATTTTCTTTTCCACCTATGCATGTGCCTATATATGTGTATGTACTACTCATTATTATTGATTTGGATGTACGGAGTCAGTAGGCTCACTAGATTCAAATGATTGCAGGTGAGGGAAACGAGGAGGCTGGAGGTCTTGACATTTGACTGGACTGGGCTGATAGTACACCCTGAAGACCTTACTGTTTACGCGCTGTGGTTCAAAAAAATAAAAAAAATAGTATTTTATGATTCATGTTGTGAGGGAGTTGGAGAGGAAAATACATCCTCGAAGGATCCAGTATTAATTCATGTTTATGAGTTTTAGAATGCTTTTAGGAATTTCTTTTCTGGATTTGAATGACGTTGATGATGGATTTTGCTTCCTTTTATGTAGTTGACTTTATTTTTAAGCGATGGTAAAGTTTGGGATGGTTCAAATATATTATATATGTATATGTATGTGGTGGTCGAAAATAAAAAATAAAAAATGGAAAGCTAGTATAGTTTAAAGGTGGTAGAAGTTAGGGTCTACAAATGAAGAATCTCCACGAACGGGTAAAGTGCACCGTTCAGTCGACTTAACAAGATGATCGGTCGATCGAACCATTAAACATCCTTAATGCTCGAAGATCGGATGTCAGCGAAGAAGGAAGGGAGCGGGTTCAGTCGACCAAACCCGAGGATTGGTCGACCGAATGGTGACGATTGTTATAAAAAGGAGCTCGAGATCTGAGGCAGGCAATCAATTTTCAATTCACCTCCGTGCAAGACTCTGTTTGTGCTACTGTTATGCAACACACCTTCAAGCAAGCTACTGCTCCGAAATAGCGCCGACAAACTTCATCGACATTCTTTGTTTAGTATAAATATTATTTAACTTGCATTGTACTTGAATTAAAATAAGATAGTAGATTGTTACTATCTTATACTTTGCATCTATGCGAATTACTTCTCTCCGAAGGATTTTGGAAAGAAGTGTTTTAGTAGATTGTCCAACGGTGTGATCAAGGATCACGGTTCTTGGAGTAGGAGTCGATATAGGTTCTGAACCAAGTAACCAAAAGAGTCTTCTATTTTCCACTGCTTACTTTAATTGGTTTTACGATACAAAAAGAAAGAGTTTTTTTATGAGTGATATTTCAATTGATATCAAAGCATGGTAGCTCTGAAAATACTTAATCATTTTTCAAGCAATTTTAAAAAACTTTTTGTTTTCTTCTTAAAAAGATTTCTTTTTTCGTTCTTAATTTTTTTTATCCTGCACTACTAATTCCAAGACGAGAGTCTTGGACATCTTATTTTCCTTTTTTCTTTGATAGCAAAGATATTAAACTCCTACCAAGAAGGGTACAACACCGACCGCCCTCCATTGTTCAAAGGAGAGAACTTCAGCTACTGGAAGAACAGAATGGAGTGCTATCTCAAATCCGACATCGAGCTCTGGTTCACCATACTCAAAGGATACACTCCCTCGATGGTAGATGAAAAGTGTTAGAGTGTATACTAAAAGCCTAGCTTTTAGTATAAACATTTATCGAGAAATAAGAATCACATTGGTCAAATGTCTACATTTATGATAAATGTAGTTGTTCAATTAATTTATATTGTAGATAACATGGTGTGTGGTGTCACACACAGAGGATCATGTTATCAGTACCTTATAAATTATAAACAGTAGCTCACGACCATAATGGAAAGGAACAAACCATTGGAAGGTCGTAGTGTAATTAGGTATTAGTTTATCTTAACTATATAATTACACTAGTACACTTAGAGTGTATTGAGTAGGACCATTTGAGGTCGTTCCTTTTGTACTGACTTTATGAAGGAACAAAGACCTCATTTATTATGGAAGTGTGTGCTCTTAATCCTAATATAATAACAAGCACATATATTTGATATTTATTTCTTTAATTTATCAATGTGTGAGATTTAGTTCGATAAATCAATAAGCCCGATAAGTTGGGAAATGATATCACTTATAGTGTGTGTTGTTGATTATAGAAGGAAACTGTGTCCTAGTGATCTAGGTTGAGAATGTCCCCAAGAGGAGCTCATAAGGATTGTCATGTTAAACCCTGCAGGTGGACTTAGTCCGACATGACGATGAAGTTGAGTGGTACTACTCTTGGAGCTAGATATTAATTAAGTGAGTTGTCAGTAACTTACTTAATTAGTGGACATTTGTTATCTTAAACACAGGGAGACTAACACACTCATAATAAGAAGGAACCCAAAATGTAATTTGGGATTGGTGCGGTAGTTCAATAATAGTTCTTTAGTGGAATGAATTATTATTGATGAAATTAAGTTGTGTGATCGGGGCGAACACGGGATGCTTAATTTCATCGGGAGACCAAAACCAATTCCTCCTCTCGGTCCCTATCGTCGCCTCTAGTATATAGAGATTTATACCCATCGCATACCCACCTTCTTACCCATCCAATGGGGTCGATCAAGCTAGCTTGGAACCCAAGCTAGGGCCGGCCAAGACCAAGTGGATGAGCCATGTAGGTGGCCGGCCAAAGCTTGGGTCCCAAGCTTAGGTGGCCGACCACTAGAATATTTAAAAGGATTTTTATTAAAATTATTTCTTATGTGGATATCATGATTTTAAAAGAGAGTTTAAAAATTAAAAATTTCCTTTTATAGCTTTCTACAAAAGATTAAGAGAAGAGATTAATCTCTTTCCTTATTTGTAGTTTAAAAGGATGGTTTTAATTTTTGGTAAAAACTTTCCTTATTTGTAAATCATCTACATGTTTAAAAGAGAGTTTAAAATTTGAAATCTTTCCTTATTTGTTGATTAAAGGAGGATTTTAAATTTTAAGAAAACTTTCCTTTTTAACCATGTTCATGATTTAAAAGAAAGTTTAAAAATTAATAATTCTCTTTTATTAGTTTCTACAAAAGATTGAGAAAAGATTTGATATCTTTCCTTATTTGTAGATTAAAAGAGATTTTAATTTTTAGAGATAACTTTCTTTTTATCCACATGTTTAAAAGAAAGATTTTAATTTATTAAATTTCCTTTTTATAAACCAATCATGAAGGGATTAAATTATTGGAGAAATTTTATAAATTTCTGGAGACAAATTAGGAAGTTTTAATTAATTAAAACTCTCCTTGTTTGTAGCTTTGGTGTGGCCGGCCAAATAAAATTGAGAAAGAAAATTGTTGTTAATTAAATAATTTTTACTTTTCAATGGAAAAAGAATTAAGGAAATTTTTATTAAATTTTCCTTATTCGCCAGGATCAAGGATTATAAAAGAGGGGGTAGAGGAGGCTTCAAAGCTAACGACTCTATTCTATTTTTCTCCCTCTTTTTTCCTTGGTGGTGTGGCTGGCCCTATTTCTCTCCTCTCCTCTTGTTGGCCAAAACTTACCTCTTGGTGGAGCTTTTGTTAGTGGCCGGATCAAGGAAGGAGAAGAAGGAGAGAAAGCAAGCCTCGTTTCTAGCATCCCTTGGAGCATGGTGGTGGTGGCCGAACCTCTTCATCCTAGAAGATGTTTTGATGGCCGAAACTTGCAAGGAAGAAGAAGGTGATTGGTGGTTTCTCATCTCGGAAGATCGTTGCCCACACAACGTCCGAGGTTAGAAGAGGAATACGGTAGAAGATCAAGAGGTTTTTCTAAAAGGTATAACTAGTATTTTTCTTTCCGCATCATACTAGTTATTTTTGGAAATAATACTAAATACAAGAGGCATACGATTCTAGAGTTTCGAATTTATTTTCGATATAGTGTTCTTTTGTTTTTATTTCCCTTGTGATTTGATTGTTCTTTTCGGTTAACCTAAAGTTATTTTAGGAAATTAAATATTATCTTTCCATAAAAGGTTTTGTCTAGTCGGTGGTGGTTGCTCCCATATCCAAGAAGGTCATGTGCCTCGCCACGTCAGTACTGGGAACCAATTATGGAAATTAATATTTAATGGAATTAATAACTTAAGGAGATTTGGGTCGAACGTGTTAAGTTCCGCAGGAGATCCAAGTCAAAACCTAAAAGAACAAATAGATTAAGTTTTGGATCAAACGTGTTAAGTTCCGCAGGCGATCAAAAATTTAATTTAAAAGAACACATGGTAGGTAGGAAAAGGTTCAGACCTTTGTACAAAATTTTTGTACAGTGGAACCTCTAGGTTTTCCGAGTAGCAACCAACAATTGGTATCAGAGCTAGGGTTTTGCCTCTGTGTATTTGGTATTAATTTAATTATGCACATGTCATACATAATTTAGGCAGGATAATAGTAGGATGTGCTAACTTTGTGGATGCAGGATCCAACTATTATGGCTTATAGTTATTATGTGTGTGATTGGACCCTTGGACATGTCAAGGGCATTTTATTGTGTGTGCATGATTGTATTATAAAATACAGCAGGAGCTGTATTTAGTTTTATTAGGATTTTATTTTTGATCTAGATACATGTACATTCCTTTTATGGAATATAGGATCAAAAATGTAAAATTCAATTTATGTCGCGGATCGAATCTTGCAAAGCGTGGAACCTTCTGAGGACCAGAGGCGCAGCGGAACTAGGAGCAAGATGGATGCGACAGCTAGACCCGGTGGCGGTGGCCAAATATGGTAGCAGCTTGGGATGACAACACACGGAGGACAACTAGAGATAAAAGCCATAATAGTTGAAAATTAGATTTTCTATTTATTGCTTTTATATTAGCGTGTGCATGTTGGTTTACATATTTAGTAGGCTAGCATAGTTAAAATTCCTCATTTATAAATAACTAAGTGGGAGAGGGATTTTTAAGTAAATCCCATGGTCTCCATTACTGGTTTGTAAGTGATGCAAATAAGCTTGCGCATTGGCTCTGAGTGCATTCCTCCATAACGGATGAGCTTGTTTGTGGATCACTAGAACATACTTCCATTTTTGGATGACTATAGGAAGTTAATTAAGAGCGTGTGATCTTCCCCAACGGAAGGGGCATAATCTTATTAATGGACTTAGTGTCAAGTAATGGTATACACTTAGACACATTTAATAGTATCCTCCCCATCGGAGTCACTGCTATTATTTGTGTGACCAAATGATACCAACTATTAATTTTATTTGTCAAAAAGTTAGGTTGACAAGATAATAAAGTTAATGGGTTAAAACCCTCCTTTTACAAATGTTGAATTTGTATACGTCCACACTAACGTGGCATGCAAAATTCACGGTGTTTGAGGTGTTGGTGAATTTAAATAATATTGTTTGAGGAATCAATATTTTTAAATTCAAAAGTTTTTGACCAAATATTTGATCAAAGACAGATCAACTATTAATTTTATTCGTCATAAAGTAAAGTTGACAAGATAATAAAATTAATGGATAAAATCTCCTCTTTGATTTTGTATACGTCCACACTAACGTGGCATACAAAATTCATGGGGATTTTTAAGGAGTTGATCTTGACCAAATATTTTTTGTGATTCTTAGGATTTAAATATTTGTCAATCCCCTAGTAGTCATACTATAGAAAAGACTTAGTAGTCCCAATTGTAATGATTGGAAATAGGACTTGGACATTAAGGTAGACTGTCTTCTAAGAACTAAGAACAATTTAGGTGTATTTAATTCATTAGTTGAAACATGTCTAGTGGTGTTATCTACCAGAACCTGGAGTGTAGATACAAGATGCCATTAATCATGTCTGCAATTCATTGCAGGGTTCCAGGAAACCCGACAACTAAATGAAGGTAAATCACCGTCCACATGGGCACTACTGTAAAAATGGTAGCTGTTGCAGTGGGAGATGTTTATCTTTTGATAAGAATAAAACATGGATTTTTGAGTAATTGTATTTATGCACCAAGTTTAGAAAGAACTAGTTTTCCAGTTTCTAAAATATTCAAAGAACTTGATATTCTACCTCTTTTAATAACAAAGTTGTTATTAAGAAAAAGAGGGAAGTTATCTGTTCTGGTACGTTGGTTGGCAATTTATAAATCCAATAACTCTCACGATGCAACAAATGGAAATTAGTAACACATCTTCTAACTTTAAGAGAAAGTAACCTTCGGAAATGAACCAATTATATCTTTGGCATCTAAGGCTAGGTTATATTAACTTGAGTATGATTCATTGGTAGCTGATGAACTTTTGGGTTCATTAGTAGTGGAAATCTTTCCAACCTGCGAGTCTTACTTGGAAGGAAAAATAACCAAGAAGCTTTCAAGTCTAAGGGGTATGGAGTCAAAGATATGTTGAAATTGGTTCATTCTGATTTGTGTGATCCTATGACTATCCAGACAAGAGGTAGTATTGAATATTTCGTCTATTTTATAGACAACTATTCAAGATACAAATAAATTTACTTAATGTACCGCAAGACTAAGTACTATGATTAGTTTAAAGAGTACTAGGCTGATGTCGAGAAACGACAAAGTAAAAAGACACTATGGTGAGATCATAGTAGCAAGTACCTCTTGGGAGAATTTAGGAGTCACTTATCAGAAGTAGGGATTCAATCCAAACTAACTGCACCTGGTACACCTCTACAGAATGGTGTAGTAGAAAGAAGGTATAGGACTCTTATGGAAATAAGTAGATTGATGATGAGTTATTTTACCAAATTCATTTTAAGGATATACTGTAATGACCCAACTCCTGGGTACTAATCTGTGAGCCGGATCGCTACATTAACTATTGAAGCTACTGTATGGAAAACTGGGTAAAATAAAATTTTACTAACTGATTCGGTTAGTCTGACAACTGAGACACCCATGCTGTTATAAGGAAGGATTCAAGCTTTCCGGTAGGTTTATAGTCTTAAATCAGAAGGTCATTGTTAGCATCAATGACCGATTTTTAGAAAAGGACTATGTAATAAACCGTGTGCCCATAAGAAAATTTGTTCTTAAGGAAATAATAAAGACATGTCTAATCTAGTACCAATTGTACAAGATGAGATACCACAAGTAAACGCAACACGTATCACAAATGATACACAATTACAGAAAGTGCCTTGTCGTAGTGGGAGGGTTGTTAGGCAACCTAAAAGATTCATGTTTTGGGAGAGTTTTGGACTCGATCCTGGAGGACATAAACCTAATCTCCGGACATATGACGATAAGCACTCCAAGATAAAGATGCAATATCTTGGCAAAGAGTAATGAATAATGAATTAGAATATATGTATTCTAATAAAACTGGAAGCTTGTAGAATCACCAAATGGTGTAAAAGCCGTTGGGTGTAAAAGGTCTATAATAGGGAAAGAGGAATGGCAGGAAGGTAGTAACTTTCAAAGAAGGCTTGATGAAAAGGAAACTTTTCACCGGTAGCCATGCTTAACTCTATCCGGATTCTTTTATCTATTTGGCAAGTGGATGTCAAGACAGCATTCCTTAATGGAAGTCTTGAAGAAAGCATCCATATAAAGCAACCAGAAGGGTTCATTGCAAAGGGCTAAGAGCATCTTGTGTGCAAGCTCAATCAGTCTATGGACTGAGGTAAAGCTTCAAGGTCTTAGAACATCCGGTTTATCAAAGTCTATGAATTTAGTAACCGGATAAGTCTTGTGTATACAAAAGGTGTGATGGAAGTGTGGTGGTATTTCTTGTACTATACGTAGATAACATTTTTGGTAGTTGGAAACAATATCAAAATGTTGTCAGAAGTAAGGGTATGGTTGTCCAAATAATTCGATATAAAGGACTTGGGAGAATGTATATATTCTTGAGATCAAAGTAATAAGTGATCGTAAGAAAAGAATATTTTACTTATCCCAAGCTTCATATATCAGAAAAATCCTTGCTCGTTTTAAGCATGCAAAACTCCAAGAAAGGTTTCTTAACTTTTTAGGATGGAGTAACTTTATCTAAAGATATGTCTCTGTAGACATCAAAGGAGATAAAGGAAATAAAGGCAGTTCTTTATGCTTCGGCTGTCGAAAGCCTAATGTATGCTATGCACGAGATCAGAAATCTGTTTTGCCAAGGGCATAGTTAGCAGATATCAAAGTAACCCTGGACAAGGATAGTGGATTGCAGTAAAGCATATATTGAAGTACCTTAGAGGGACTAGAGAATATATGCTAGCTTACAAGGCAGTTAATTTGGTCCTTGTGGGTTGCATGGATTTTGACTTCCAATCGGATAGGGACAATAATAAGTCAACCTCGGGGTTTTGTGTTTACTTTAGGAGCTAAAGTCATAACTATGGAAGAGTGATAAGCATAGGTGTTTTTCTGGACTCCACCATAGAAGTTTAGTATATGGCAAGCCTCTGAGGTAGCCATAAAAGCTGAATGACTCAATAACCACAAGATAGACTTAGATATGATTTCTGGTTTGTCCAAAGATTATTACAATTTATTGTAATAATATTGGTGCAGTAACAAACTCGAAGAAACCATAAGTCTATAAAGGCAAGTAAACACAATAGAGCGCAAGTACCATAATATTGGATCATGTTATCAGTACCTTATAAATTATAAACAGTAGCTCACGACCATAATGGAAAGGAACAAACCATTGGAAGGTCGTAGTGTAATTAGGTATTAATTTATCTTAACTATATAATTACACTAGTACACTTAGAGTGTATTGAGTAGGACCATTTGAGGTCGTTCCTTTTGTACTGACTTTATGAAGGAACAAAGACCTCAGTTATTATGGAAGTGTGTGCTCTTAATCCTAATATAATAACAAGCACATATATTTGATATTTATTTCTTTAATTTATCAATGTGTGAGATTTAGTTCGATAAATCAATAAGCCCGATAAGTTGGGAAATGATATCACTTATAGTGTGTGTTGTTGATTATAGAAGGAAACTGTGTCCTAGTGATCTAGGTTGAGAATGTCCCCAAGAGGAGCTCATAAGGATTGTCATGTTAAACCCTGCAGGTGGACTTAGTCCGACATGACGATGAAGTTGAGTGGTACTACTCTTGGAGCTAGATATTAATTAAGTGAGTTGTCAGTAACTTACTTAATTAGTGGACATTTGTTATCTTAAACACAGGGAGACTAACACACTCATAATAAGAAGGAGCCCAAAATGTAATTTGGGATTGATGCGGTAGTTCAATAATAGTTCTTTAGTGGAATGAATTATTATTGATGAAATTAAGTTGTGTGATCGGGCGAACACGGATGCTTAATTTCATCGGAGACCAAACCAATTCCTCCTCTCGGTCCCTATCGCCGCCTCTAGTATATAGAGATTTATACCCATCGATACCCACCTTCTTACCCATCCAATGGGTCGATCAAGCTAGCTTGGAACCCAAGCTAGGGCCAAGACCAAGTGGATGAGATGTAGGTGGTCGGCCAAAGCTTGGGTCCCAAGCTTAGGGTGGCCGACCACTAGAATATTTAAAAGGATTTTTATTAAAATTATTTCTTATGTGGATATCATGATTTTAAAGAGAGTTTAAAAATTAAAAATTTCCTTTTATAGCTTTCTACAAAGATTAAGAGAAGAGATTAATCTCTTTCCTTATTTGTAGTTTAAAAGGATGGTTTTAATTTTGGTAAAACTTTCCTTATTTGTAAATCATCTACATGTTTAAAAGAGAGTTTAAAATTTGAAATCTTTCCTTATTTGTTGATTAAAGGAGGATTTTAAATTTTAAGAAAACTTTCCTTTTAACCATGTTTATGATTTAAAAGAAATTTTAAAAATTAATAATTCTCTTTTATTAGTTTCTACAAAAGATTGAGAAAAGATTTGATATCTTTCCTTATTTGTAGATTAAAAGAGATTTTAATTTTTAGAGATAACTTTCTTTTTATCCACATGTTTAAAAGAAAGATTTTAATTTATTAAATTTCCTTTTTATAAACCAATCATGAAGGGATTAAATTATTGGAGAAATTTTATAAATTTCTGGAGACAAATTAGGAAGTTTTAATTAATTAAAACTCTCCTTGTTTGTAGCTTTGGTGTGGCCGGCCAAATAAAATTGAGAAAGAAAATTGTTTTTAATTAAATAATTTTTCCTTTTCAATGGAAAAAGAATTAAGGAAATTTTTATTAAAGTTTCCTTATTCGCCAGGATCAAGGATTATAAAAGAGGGGTAGAGGAGGCTTCAAAGCTAACGACTCTATTCTATTTTTCTCCCTCTTTTTTCCTTGGTGGTGTGGCTGGCCCTATTTCTCTCCTCTCCTCTTGTTGGTCAAAACTTACCTCTTGGTGGAGCTTTTGTTAGTGGCCGGATCAAGGAAGGAGAAGAAGGAGAGAAAGCAAGCCTCGTTTCTAGCATCCCTTGGAGCATGGTGGTGGTGGCCGAACCTCTTCATCCTAGAAGATGTTTTGATGGCCGAAACTTGCAAGGAAGAAGAAGGTGATTGGTGGTTTCTCATCTCGGAAGATCGTTGCCCACACAACGTCCGAGGTTAGAAGAGGAATACGGTAGAAGATCAAGAGGTTTTTCTAAAAGGTATAACTAGTATTTTTCTTTCCGCATCATACTAGTTATTTTTGGAAATAATACTAAATACAAGAGGCATACGATTCTAGAGTTTCGAATTTGTTTTCGATATAGTGTTCTTTTGTTTTTATTTCCCTTGTGATTTGATTGTTCTTTTCGGTTAACCTAAAGTTATTTTAGGAAATTAAATATTATCTTTCCATAAAAGGTTTTGTCTAGTCGGTGGTGGTTGCTCCCATATCCAAGAAGGTCATGTGCCTCGCCACGTCAGTACTGGGAACCAATTATGGAAATTAATATTTAATGGAATTAATAACTTAAGGAGATTTGGGTCGAACGTGTTAAGTTCCGCAGGAGATCCAAGTCAAAACCTAAAAGAACAAATAGATTAAGTTTTGGATCAAACGTGTTAAGTTCCGCAGGCGATCAAAAATTTAATTTAAAAGAACACATGGTAGGTAGGAAAAGGTTCAGACCTTTGTACAAAATTTTTGTACAGTGGAACCTCTAGGTTTTCCGAGTAGCAACCAACAAAAAGTTAGTAGAATCAGAAGACTGGACCCCTCCAATGATCAAGAAGGCACAACTAAACTACAAAGCAATCAACACCATTCAGTGGGGCTTAACGATGGAAGAACTGAATCAAGTCGGGCCCTATGAAAATGCAAAAAAAACTCTGGGACCATTTGGTAAAGCTGCACGAAGGAACTGACGAATCTAAGGTAAATAAAAAAGATTTGTTATTAAATAATTTGTCTAATATTAAAATTCTTCCCGGAAAGACGACCACGCAACTACACGCTCTATTGGATTAGGTTTACTTTTCTGCTTAGCTTAGAATAGTTAGTTAAAAAGATTTACCAAACCCTAATAGCATAGCATCGGAATGGATTGGAATGATAGTACGTTAAGGAAGTTTTGTCGAACGCATGTCTAGGCTGAATCTTGTGTAATTTACCTGGTGCACTAGGCTTAGTAGATCTGACTGAAACTACCCCAGTCAAACATGGGCTAATTAGACCAAAACTTGGTATTAAGTTTTTTGGGCAGGAATATTTTGGAAATTATTCAACAAGTGGTTCACCGTTGATACACAAGAAGGTCATATGTCTTACCATTGAATTGAAAACCTATCCTTAAGAAGCCTGCTTGATTAACCCAAAGCTAAGTTTAAATCAAACATGGGTTAAACAACCTTTTTTTGTATATGCCCTTTATTTAATCTAATCGAATCAACTCTAACTTAACCTTAAAATCAAAATTCTAACCTAATCAAAATTAACTAAAACTTAAAATTAATTAAAACTTAAATTAAACTTAAAACATAACTTAAAATTAATTAAAACTTAAATTTAAACTTAAATTAAACTTAAAACATAACTTAAATCTTAAAATATAAAAGTAATTGAAACTTAAAATTAATTAAAACTTAAATTCAATTAATTTAAACTTAAAAATTTTAAACTTAATTAAAACCTAATTAAATTTAAATGTAAAATTAAAAACATAACTTAAATCTTAAAATCTAAAATTAGTTAAAACTTAAAATTAATTAAAACTAAAACTTAATTTTTTTTTTAAACCTAATTAAATTTAAATGTAAAATTAAAAACATAACTTAAAATATAAAATTAATTAAAACTAAAATTCAATTAATTTAAACTTAAATTCTTTTTAAACTTAATTAAAAACTAAAAAACTAAATCTAAAATAAATTTAATTAAAAATTTAAAACTAAGATTAAACTTAAAACTTAACTTAATTCCTAAATTAATAAACTTAACTATTAAACTAATAAACTTGACTTAAAATAAACTTAACTTAAATTTAAAATTATTAATTCAAACCTAAATTAAAATTAATCAACATTATTCAAATAAACAAATTAAGATTAAATCTTAAATTAAAAAACTTAATTAATTATTAAACCTAAATCTAATTAAAACTTAATAATTAAACTAAATTTAAAAACTTAATTAAATTAAAATTAAATTAATAGTTAAACTTAATTTTAAAACATAATTATAATTAATCAATTACTAAAATTAAAGATTAACTAACAACTTACAATTTCCATTAAATCAAACTTTGGTCTAACTCCTACATTTTGTAGGAATCCAAAGATTTGGACAAATAGATTTTGGATAGTGGCTGCTTCAGACACATGACTGAGGATCTGCACAAATTTACTAATATCAAGTTCAAAAATTTAGGTTCAGTTGCCTTTGGAAACAACGACAAATTAAAGGTAATTGATACAAGGAAAATTTAATTATAATCAAGTATATTAATTAACAAGGTGTTGCTTATTGAACATTTTTATTATAATTTGATTAGTATAAGTCAATTATGTGACTCTTAATTTAAAGTAAAATTCTTATCTTCTGAATGTCAAATAAGTTATATAAACTCAATCAATATATTATTGAAACGATTTAGAGATAAAAATATTTATTCAATAAATCTACCAAAAACTTCACACAATTGTCTTTTGACACAATACAAAAAAATATAGTTGTGGCATAGGAGACTAGCTCACACCTATGCTAGAAATTTATTTAAATTAACAAAATTGGTTTAGTTAGATGTTTGCCTAAATTAAGAACCCTCGAGAATAAAATATGTAACCCTTGTCAACAAGAAAAATAAATTAAATCAACTCATAAATTAACTAATCAAAATAGAACTAATAAAATACTTGAATTATTATATTTAGACTTATTTGACTCTCATGGAGTAAAATCACTAAATGAAAGCATTTACTGCTTAGTTATAATAGATGACTACTCCAAATACACTTTGGTTAAATTCTTAACTCATAAATATGAAACCTTTGGAATATTTAGTAATTTCTACCAACAAATAGAAAATGAAAAAGAAATAAAAATTAAGAAAATTAGAAGTGATAATGGAGGTACATTTAATAATCAAAATTTTACAAACTTTTATTTAGAAAATGGTTATCATCATGAGTTTTCATGCACCAAGACCCCACAACAAAATGGTCTAGTAAAATGTAAAAATAGAACCTTACAAGAAGTTGCAAGAACAATATTAAATGAATATAATTTATCTAAATATTTTTAAGCTGAAGCTATTAATACAACTTGTTATGTCCAAAATAGAATTATAATCAATAAATTTCTAAATAAAACATCTTATGAAATTTGTTTTAATAAAATTCCAAACTTAAAATACTTTAAAGTATTTGGATGTAATGTGCATATTTTAAACCTTAAAAATTATTTAGGAAATTCAACTCAAAACTCAACAAGGAAATTTTCTTGGATATTCATCTACAAGTAGAGCCTATAGAGTTTATAATAAATCCACTTTAAAAATTGAAGAAACCACTAATGTAACTTTTGATGAAAATGTTAATACCAACATAATTAATCTTGAAAAAACTAATACTCAACATAGTTCCACAAATCAATAAGAAGAAGAACAATTAACACAAAACAAATAAAATGAAAAAACTAACCTACGAACAATAAGACCAAACCCTAATCATCCAATTGTACAAATAATAGGTAATCATGAATTAAGGGTTCAAACTAGATTAGCCTTTAGGAACTTAAGTCAAATAGTACTAATATAAAAAAATTAAACCTAAAACCGTAAATGATGCACTGTCCGAGCCCGATTGGGTAATTGCGATGCAAGAAGAGTTAGGTCAATTTGAAAGAAATCAGGTTTGGGTTCTTATACCTCCACCAAAAGATAAGTCAGTTATTGACACTAAGTGGGTATTTAGGAATAAGTTAGATGATCAAGGAGAAATCATAAGGAATAAAGTTCGACTAGTTGCCAAAGGGTTTAATCAAGTCGAAGGACTCGATTACTACGAGACTTATGCCCCGGTAGCCAGACTTGAATCAATTAGGATGTTGCTAGCCTATGCAGCATACAAAGGATTCAAGCTATATCAAATAGGCATTAAATCTACATTCCTAAATGGACAAATTAAAGAAGAAGTCTATGTAAGTCAACCACCAGGTTTTACAGATCTTGAATACCTAGACCATGTCTTTAGGCTAAAAAAAGGCACTATACGGATTAAAACAAACACCTAGGGCTTGGTATAAGAGACTATCTAGCTTTTTAAATTCGAAAGGGTTTAAAGAAGGTCAAATTGACCATACACTTTTCATAAAAACCCTTAACTCTGACATATTCATAGACCATGTTTATGTAGATGGAATAGTGTTTGGGTCAACCAACTCAAAATTCTTAAAAGAATTTATAACTTTAATGAAAAATGAATTTGAAATAAGTTTAGTTGGAGAAATAAATTACTTTCTAAGACTACAAATTAAACAAACTAAAGAAGGAAACTACATACATCAAACTAAATACACAAAAGAACTACTTAGAAAATTTGGAATGGAAAACTCAAAAGAACTAAAAATACCTATGGCAAGTAACATTAATCTAGATAGTGACCCAAATGGTAAATCAGTTTACCTAAAATACTATAGAAGCATGATAGACACCTTACTATACTTAACTACAAGCAGACCTGACATATTATTTGCAATAAATTTGTGTGCTCGTTATCAAACATGCGTAAAAGAGTCTCATCTATCTTATGTTAAAAGAATAATTAAATACTTAAAAGGAACCATTAATGTCGGAATGTAGTATCCAAGAACCTCACATTTTGAGTTAGTTGGATATTCTAACTCCAATTATGCCGGATGCAAGTTAGATAGAAAAAGTACTAGTGGAGGATGTCACCTACTAGGATCTTCTCTAGTTAGTTGGTTTAATAGGAAGCAACATTGTGTTGCATTATTTACTATTGAAGTTGAATACATAGCAATGGGCGAATGCGTAGCTCAATTACTATGGATGCCCCATACTTTAAAAGATTTTAATCTAGACTATAAAAATGTTAAAACCTACATTGATAATATAAGCTCTATAAATCTAACTAAAAATCCAGTACATCACTCTAGAACTAAACACATAGAAGTTAAACATCACTTTGTTAAGAGATTTTGTTACTAAAGGAAATATTGAACTTAACTATATTAAATTCAAATCTAACCAAACTGATATATTTACCAAACCTTTACCTGAAACTGAATTCAGTAACTTAGAAGACAATTAGGCATGTGTTTTATAAGATAGGTCTTTTTCTTTATTACATGTTTTCAAATATTATTACTAGTAGTTTTTCAAAATTATATTTTCAAAGTTATATTTTCAAAATTTGTTTTCAAAACTAATTTTAAAATATTTTATCTTTTTGGAGTAGCCTAGGTCTTACCGTAGAAATGCATGTTCCTATAGTTTTAGCAGCCAACATCTCACAAGCATAGTAGGACACCTTGCTTGTGTATTTTGAAACATAGAATGGTATGAGATGCTTAGGACTTATCCTAAGATTTCAGATGTTTAAGTCAGTGCATCACTATAAATCTAGACTTTAAACAAACTATATTGATCAATTTGGACAATCTAGCTAGTAACAAGCTAGTTAGAATCACACACTCAAATTGACCAACCTGAATCAGTAGTTGTTATCTTGTGGTAGTCAACTAAGTATGAAGTTTGGATATTTTATCATAAGGATTTTTTTTTTCTAGTTTTTAAAATCATGCTTGGACTTTTAGGTACTTACCAATTTTAGGGGGAGCATTAATAACATTTTCTCAATTATTTTTTGAATTATTTTCAGGAGTACCTTTTATATTTTCAAAATTTTCAAACTTCATCTTTAAAAATCTTTAACTTATCAAATTTTTAAAATTACTTTTTACCCTAAGAAATTTTTAAACTTTAACTTACCAAATTTTTTTATAATTTTCTTAACAAAATTTTAAAATTATTTTACACTAACAACCTTTTAAAATTTAACTTGATTATCAAAATTATTTTCCCTACCAAATTTTTAACTTTACTTAATGTTCTTATTTTTGACTTTAGAAAATTTTAAACTTCCTTTCAAAATGTATCTTTCTCGGTTTTTAAAGGTCTACTTTTCTTCCTTGCTTAGATTTTTTATCAAAATCTTATTTTCAAAACCATATTTCAAAACTCTTAAGTTGTGTTTCTTCTATTTTTGATGTGTGTCAAAGAGGGAGAGGTAGTTGTTAAACTCAGGGGGAGTAAAGTGAAAAATAAAAATGCTTGTTTACTTATATGTTTGTATATGTTATTAACTTAACTGTGAACCTTGATTGCCAAACATCAAAAAGGGGAAGATTGTTGGAGTAGGGTGCACCACAATCGAACCTGAGTTTTGATGTTGTCAAAAATTCAAGTTAAGTCTTGTTGTGTTCTAACAAGTTGATTGAGTGTGCAAGCTATTTACTCAATCAGGAAAGCCCTAGTCGTGATTAGGTAGGAAAGACTTAGCAGATCATGGAAGCTAGCTAGAAAGACCAAGTGGGTTGAGAGGATCCGACACTTGGCAGGGAAGCTTGATAGGTTTGGAGGACCGAACATCAAGGGAAAGTCCTGGTGGGCTAATCTGATGCTAAGCAGCAAAGTCCAAATAGGTCTGGATGACCAAGGTTTGACAGGTAGGTCGAGGTAAGCAACTAGAGGAGTGACGGTGAGGTTGTGTTTCGGGAAGGAACAAATCCTAGGTCGTTGATCCAACTGAAGAAATCGGGAAGGTTTCCAAGTTGAGATCAAGATAGTGTTACTGTCTATTACTACTCATGCATCTCACTATATTACTATGCTAGCCTTTATTTTGCAGGGAAATATTGTTTAACTCTGTTTTACAGGGAACGACTTGATCGGTCGACCGAACAGAGGGATCGGTCGACCGAGCAAGGCTAACTCAGACTAGAGACTAGTTCAGACCAAAGTAGAGCACAATATAATCAAAGCTTGATTGGTCGACCAAACCAGAGGATCGGTAGATCGAGCCATGATGATGTGACAGAGATCAAATCGATTAGAAGCAAATATGGAAGCCAACCTGATCGGTCGACCGAACCAGGGTATTGATCGATTGAACGATCATTACATTAAAGAGCATTAATGAAGAATCTCCACAAACGAGGAAAGTGTACCGTTCGGTCGACCGAATATGATGATCGATCGATCGAACCATTAAACATCATTAATGCTCAAAGATAGGATCTCAGCAAAGAAGGAAGGGAGCGGGTTCAATCGACCGAACTCGAGGATCGGTCGACCGAACAGTGACAATTCTTATAAAAAGGAGCTTGAGATCTAAGGCAGGCAATCAATTTTCAATTCACCTCTGTGCAAGACTGTATTCGTGTTACTGTTCTGCAACACACCTTCAAGCAAGCTACTGCTCCGACATAGCGCCGACAAACTTCATCGACATTCTTTGTTTAGTATAAATATTATTTAGCCAACTCAACCTTAAAAGTAGCAAGCTCAACATCTTTCTCACCGAGATGGAGTTTGCTCGTCACCTGCTCTACTGTTCGGCTAACTTGCTTGGCCGCCAAAGTAGCTTCCGCCTCTTTAAGATTTTGGGCCAAGACTCGAACCTCTTTGTTTTTGTGGTCAAGGTCTTTGATAGCTCAAAGTTTCTTGACGTTGGTAGAATTTATCTTTGACTCAAAGTTATGAGCTTACTTGGTTAGCTGGTCGAGTTGGAGGGTCTGCTCGTGATTCTTGTTCTTCTCCACGTTGAGCACCCCTTCAGAGCCCAGCAGCTGCTTGGAGCTTTGCTCTAAGTCTTTCTTCAATTAGACAACCTCCACAATGAGTTGCTCAACCTGAGCCCGTGAGGTGTATGCTTGGCCGGACGGGGCTTGCAGCTATTGGTTTTCATGCTCCAAAAACGCTAGCCATTGGTCCACTCAGAGCTGCAAGACAAAAAAGTAATTAGTTTTGATCGGGGAATGTAGAGAAAATACTTAGTTAAAATTCACCTCAGTGGATTTCTGAGTAAAGTCGTTAGCGAGCTCCTCGGGCAGAATGGTCGTCGCTCTATCCCTGACATCTGCCCATGTTTGTGCAAGGGGACCTTGGATGATTTTTTGGTGCCGCGGGGAGCACGGCTCGACACCATCCAGGTGATGCCACTCGTTAGTAGGCAAGTGAAGGATGACCTTGATGCTTCATCGACCGCTTGGGTCTGATGGCTCTGAAGTGACCAGGCCCTTGGACTTGAACATGGGGGAGGAGCGAATTATGGATACCTAGTCGGCCGGGCTGGTGGGTGGAGGTGGCAAGTAGGCAACCGATGATGCATATATCGTCCCGCCTGGTAGCACGGACAACAAAGGTATCCGATAGGAGGATGGAGGGGTTGGTAAGGCAGTCTCTCTTAGGGACTGCTGAAGATGAAGTTTTGCCCTGCTTGGATGGATGCTGGGAAGTTGAAGGAATAGAGGGTTGTAGGGCTAAAGTTGCCGAGCGAGAAGAAGTCTCCGCCCAGTGCCTCTTGCGGTGTTGGATGAGCGGCTCACCAGAAGTGGCCGACTCTGAAGGCACTGAGATCAGCGCCATGGATTGTCATTCGGGGGGCAATTCGCCAGTGGTGGCCACTGTGTCACTAGTCGCCACCCTGCTTCCCCCTGCTTCATCGATCGACTCTTCCGAATGCTCGACTGGCAGCAGGCCTCGACTCTCCAGCTTGGTGACGCCTTCGACGTTGATCTCCGCATCGACAAGCTTGCTCTTGCCGCTAAGTTGTGCCCTCAGCATGATTTGAGCTGCAAAAAAGGATAAGAAATTAGTTAGATTCAAAGATATTGGGAAGAAAAAGGATATACTTAAGGGGATGGGCTACCACGTTTGGATATGACTTAGCCCAAACATATATAGGATCTCCTTCAATAACAATTGGTGTATGTGATATTTCTAACTGGCCAAGCTCACAACTGTTTGAAGGTAGTCCGACCGGCTTTAATACCGGCCGACCGGAGGAGACTTCGCCAACTCTATTTGGCAGTAGGTCGAAAAGTCGGGCAGGACGGGGAGACGGATGTAGAAGTAATGCTCCTTCTAGTGCTTACTTGAAGAAGACATTTTATCGAAATAAACGACGCCCACTCGGGTTTGAAATAGAAAGGTGCTCGGCTCGGATAGCTTAGGATAGTAAAAGTAATGATCGATTTAGCTTATAAAAATCTCCCTTTGCCACTTATGTGATGATGAGGGGGCCCATTAGTGGATTAAAGTAGAAGAAAAGTAGCGGACGTGGAGGTCAAAGTCAGATCAATCAAAGGCCCAGCCCATGAAGCAAACCAATTAAGCCGAGCGACAATATCGTCTATCAGGCCGAGCGTGACCATCCTATCAACCCAAATCGCGTCTGAATGATCGCTCTAGGAAAGCCTGCGATTAAGGTTAATAGCCCCAGACCACTACTCCCGAGCGGGAGGCATGTCCGGTCGGACAAAGGGCAGTCCTCCGACAACAATACAGCCGAACGAAAAGTAGGGCAATAACTCTGTTCATTACGTCCAGGCTAGGATTAGTTGGTCGAGCAGCGGGTAGTCGATCGCACATGGGCCCATTAGCTATCTTGTCATATCCTTTTGGGAGTTTGTGCCGCTGACAACAGAGCATGCCCAAGAGGTAAATCGTACTTTAGAAGCTTCTAAGCTGTCACATCAGAGAGTTGCATGACTGCTTAAGGAAGGGTGTCAGGGACACTTTTTGACTTGTCTTTTTCTAGGACGCATAGGAAAACATGTCTACACTTTGAGATGCATGCACGAACATTACAATGATACTATAAAGGAGTTCCTATCTACAGGCAGATATTCTCTATTTTTCTACTCACCGGAAATTGACTTAAGAATCGAAGGGTCATCGTCGGGAACCCCTTCCTGGCTTGGCACTAACGCCTCCTATGTTACATATCTACACAGAGTCCTCGCCTCGTCAACTTTCTAGTCACATTCTTAGTTTACCATCATCTCAATTTTCATATAGGAACAACCACCATGATAATTCTAAAAATATGAATGATTCTCCATGTCACAATCAATGTTCCAAAATTATGAAGAAAATTAATTCTATAATACCGACTATTAGGGAATGAGATACTCTGGTCCATAAAGACTAGACCAGTCTAACCTTTGTATTAGTGGAAAATAATGACCCCCATCTATTAACAGGTGGAAGTCATTATCTTCCACCAATCTCCTGATCTAAGAGCAGAGCATGAAAAGAGATCAGTGGATCTCATCTTAACTATTTGACATCTCCTATCCTTATTATTTGAACATTTTTTATTTTTTTTCTATGGACTTAGCTCAAATGGTAAGTGTTACCTTTCTTTTTATTTGTTTTCATTTTTTTTTTCTCTTTTTCCTTTTTTTTTTAAATTTTTTTTTTATTTTTCTTATTTATGTTTTTACGTTTTTTTATGTGTGTTTTTTTTTATTTTTTCCTTTTTTTTTTTTGACGTTTCTTAATTTTTTTAATATTTGTTTTTAAAGATTTTTGCGTCTTCGTTTTTATTTTTATTTTTGTTTTTTTTTGTTTTTACATTTTACATTTTTTTTATATATATTTTTTATCGGAGGACATTTTTAAGTAAAAGAATTCGTTAATTTCGAAATAAAGAATAATTTAATTTTCTGAGATTTTCATCTTCTAAGTTATATGTCCTTTTTACTGATAGGTCAAACATAAAATATTACTTAAAAATTATTAATTATCTAAATTAAATATAATTTTCATTGATAATTTTAAATGAATATTAAGAATAACCTTTAATTAAACGTACAGTTCCAAGTGAACTGACGGGGCGATGAGGGAATGTAATTCCCTTTTTGCACAGTTCAACATTCTTTACTCTGCCTACTTCTCATTAATTGGTCCGAATTACATGCAAATATCTACCTCAGAAAAAAAATAAAAATAAAACACTAACTAGTTCATTTCTCCTCTTCTCTGTGGACGAGACGAACCGGATATCCGTGTTTACGAAAATAACCCTGCTTCTTGTGAACAAGGTCATTACAAGCTTCCCAAACACACTATGACGAGGGTATTATCGTCATTTAAAAATCAGTTTTCCTCCAGATCTTTTTGCTGTTATTACTATTAATTAGTCGTATCCACTCATCAGCCTCCCTCACTCCGTGCCGAAGCCGCCTCCCCCATTTTTCCTACCTCGATTCCTCTTTCGAATCGCAATGGCGATGCGGGTTGCCTTCTCTCCCTCGATCCGATCGAACCCGTCGCAGTTGCCGTCTCCTTGGGCTAATCCCTCTCCCAACTCTCTGAATCGGTCCCTAAACTGGCACAGCCGGCAGTCGCGCCCTCATGGCTCCGCCGCCTCCGGCCAGAGAGGGAGGGAGTTCCTCGCGGTGAGGTCTAGCTTGGATACCGCCGTTCCGGTCGTGGGGCAGGTGACGGAGGTCAATAAGGACACTTTCTGGCCCCTTGTCGAGGCTGCCGGTGATAGGGTCGTCGTCCTCGACATGTACACCCAATGGTATATTCACTCCCTCTCGCATTTAAAATTTTTTTTCCTGGTTTCCATACCTGTGATCGATCCATTTGGTTGCTCTACCGCTGTTAAAGGGGTTGTTGAGGAAACTAGACTATTGAATTCAATAATTCATTCTAGTTCCATATAAAATTCAACCTCCTCTTAAAATACAAGTTCCTCAATATGGAATCTTAAGATTATAAAATAATTACGCAAGGAATGCAATAGTTCATAGGAAGAAAATTCTTAAGAAAACACAATAACTCGTAGAAGAGCGTCTAGTGTCCTAGTAGCCGCATATTCAGCATCAGTGAACCCTTCAGTTTAGGGCAGCAGGAATAGAGGAGCTCTGATGATGCAGTAGCAGTAGCACAGAGTAGCTAATGATTTAAAGTAGCACAGAGTAGCTCTGTTGATCTACACGCCATGTGTTATACCTCGACAAGTAACAATGAGATAAATAAGACTTTCCCCTTTCCTCCGATATAGTGCGGAATCAGAGATGTGCACTTGTCTGCATGATTGTACTTTACAGTTAATTTGAGGTTGATATCAATCTATTTATTATCAGTTTCGGTTATGGTAATACAATCTTTACTGTAATGTCTTTTAGAGAGAATTACTGTCATATTTTTGATATTTCTATCGCCAAAAATACAATGTATGTGCAAGATTTTTCATCTGAAACCATTTGTGGGAAATTTTAAAGATTGAATATCCGAGGAGGGGTCGACGCCAATAATTAAATTATCATCCACATAAACTAAGATACCTTTGCCCATGGAAGAATAAACAAAGAATAATCATTGTAATTCTGCTGAAATGACCTACTTGTTGTAGTACTGTGTTTTGTTTCGCAAACAAGCTTGTGGTCCTTCAAACCATAAGAGTTTTTCTTTGTCTAGATACCATGTTAGGAGGAGCATTATATCGGGAAGGAAGCATAATTTCTATGGAATCACCATTAAAGAACACATTTTTGACGTCCATTTGATATGCATCCTAGTTTGAAATAGCACTGTGACAGTTATGATGCAAACTGAGATAGTCATCTTAAACATGAGAGCAAAAGGTTTCAGTTTAGTCTACCTCATATTCTTCTTTGATCTCCTGTGCCACCAAGAGAGTTTTATAATGATAAGAATCTATCCGACTCGTTTTGATCCAGCCATTAGATAATCTGGTTGAGAGGGAGGGTACTATATTTCATTTGTAATTTAGTTCCAAGGCTTTAAGCTCTTCTACTGATTTTGAATGAATAATGAATAAACAATAAATCATGTTTGAAAGATAAGGAGAGCAATTTGGTGGGGTTTCTTTTTCCAGATTTACGCGAGGCCTAATTATACGAGAACATCTTGGTAAAGTTAGTAAGGTGGAGTTGTCTGAAGAAGAGTTACCAGTCCTTGGGTTAGATAGCAGTTGAGACATAAGAGGGGAAACTCAACTGTGACTTGTTAGGAAAATAATGATAAAGGAATAGAGTTATCCATATTAGTTGAAGGGCTATACAATGAAAACTATTATAAATCTTCATAAATACTTTCCAATTATAGCAACAATATCCCTTCTATGTCTTTGAATCCTAGGAATATAGTTTGAAAGTAATTATCTCTAGCTTAGTATCTTGAGAATGACGGAGATGCACAAAATATCCCTACCAAAGGTTTGGAGTGCTTGATAATTTGGAGGATGGTTATAGAACTTTTACAAAGGTGTAATATTGTGTAGTACTCAAGTTGGCAATCTATTTATCATATAGTTTGTTGTTAGCATGTTTTTTTTTACATAAAACACCTTGGCATTGGGCAATATTTTATTGTGGTGGATATGAGATAACTTTTTTGTTGGTGCAGCGGAGCCAGCAAGAGGGGAGAGGTGAATTGCTTGTAAAATAAAAATACCCTCCTCAAACTTTCAACTCAAAAAATAGCAATAATAATAAAAGAAATAACAGAAATAAACAGTAAGAGAAAGGACCCAGACTTTTGACTTGGTTACAACTAAGAAGGTTGTTAATTCAAGGCAGTTGAAAAAACGCACTAGAAAAGCCTCTTTCTTTGAAGGCGAAGAAGCCTTTTACACACTAGAAGCTCAAATAGTTGCTAGGAAGTTGATACAGAGTTGATTGAATAATTTCCTAGCTTCAGGGGTCTTTATATAGCTCATGGAAACTCTATCTCGAGTCTTGAGGGCGCCTCCAAGGGGTTTGACCAGATAAAACTCTATCCGATTACAAACGACTACTTTGGCCAGGTCGAAGGCGCCTCCAATGGCCTTGAAGGCGTCCTGGACAAGGTTGAGGGCGCCTTCAAGACAATGAAGGCGCCTCCAAGCCTGCAGTCAACGCAGGCGCCTTCAGCAATTCGTTGAAGGTGCCTCCAGCTAGCTTTTCCAGCTTCTTTTGACTTGTTCTCTTCTTCCGAGGCTCCGAATGCATGGGTGATTGCGGCCAACCAAAATAGGGCTCACCCGAACCTAATTTCCGGCCTTCTCCTCTAGCAGGCTTCCAACCCGGCTTCTCGTCCCTTGAACGCCACGCACATTCTTCTCGTCTATCGGTGTACTCTTCTGCAGCTCTCTCATCCTTCGAACGCACCGAGCTCGTCAACTCCCTTCCCGTGCCGTCCTTCTTGCTAGCTGCGTCTTCCGCTCGACTTCCTGTGCTCTTAAGCTCCTGCACACTTAGACACAGGGATTAAATAACAAGCAGGACCTAACCTAACTTGGTTGATCACATCAAAACAACCACGGGGTCCAACATTTTTTTGATGGAATTGCTTCTTCTTTAGTTATAAATCTTTAGAACTATGACAAATATTCTCATAATCAACGTTTGAAGTGTCAAGCTATGTCGATTGACACAACAAAATGTATTGTTCTGCCCATCAATCGACACGTGAAACTCTTGACATCAACACACAGATGTAAGTGAGACCCAAGTGGAGGGAAAAAGTAAAAGATGAAGAAAGGTCAAAAGAGAGGAGGAGAGGAAGAAGTTATCGGGGAGAGAGGACATGATTGCGTGGTCATTTCCGAAGGCGATGGGTGCTGCGGGGTCTTTGGGCATTGAGAGGTTACGGATGACCTTCTGGGAGCAGCGAGCAACCACGGGTGGATGACTGGAAGCTACAAGTAGCAAGCGTTTGGTGATCACATGTGGTGGGACATGTGCGAGTTGTGTGGAGTGAACTTGAAGGGGAGTGGTACGTGTTCATGGACAATGGGTAGATGTGAGTGGTCAGTTGGTGACTGCAAGTGGCTGACAACTAGGCGTGCAAGTGGGTGTGTGTGGGTTGCAAAGAAAGGGGAAGAGGGAGCAAGAAAAAGAAAATATAACCTAATTTAATTGAATAACTACATAATTCATAATATTAAAAAAATATAACTAATTTTATTAAATATAGTCAAGAAAAAGAAAATATAACCTACTTTAAAGGTTCTTGTTAATTAGAATCATGCTAAAGAAAATATCAATTAATACAAGTCAAGAGCACAAACTAGTAATAAGCTATTGAATTTTTGTTAATGCATACATGTCATTGCTTTTATGGTTAGTGTATAAGATGGGCCCATATTGCATTTTCAGAACTATTTTGTGCTAGGATATCTGCATCTTGGCCTTTGAGAAACTTAACACTTAAGTTTTAAAGCCAGTTGTATGAATTTGGTTCGTCAACTAAAGCACTTGATCACAATTGTTTATGTTTCTCAACCAAACTCTCTGTAAAATATGGGTAGTTGTATTTGTCTGCAAAACAATTACTTCAGAATAAGAATTTGAAATGTCACCGAAAATCATTGGCTTGACTGTTTGATGCTTTTTGGGCAATAAACAATATACAATATCATACTGCAGTTCAGCCAAGATACTGGATCCATATCATCCGTAAATGTTTCTCATGAACCACATGGGCTAGTTAAAATTTGCTTATTTGGCAGTAGGTTAGTTGTAGAAACTATTTCACACCATTCAGATCCAATAAGTCTGGATTTTGCTAGTTAAATTAGGATTTATAAATACGCTTCTTTATATTAAAGGCAGGTCCAATATACTGAATTCTTATCCTAACCATGTTTTCTGACAGTTCTAAACTGCTTTGATTCTTAGCCATGTATCTCTATGCTTCTAAAGTGCCTCATCAAATCTTTCTTTTGCCTAACTTTCAATGAATCTTTATCCCTATCTCTACCACAACTAAATGCTAATTATGCACCACTGCTTAAATGGTTTCTCATCATTTTTTACAGAATTTGAAAACGCTCTTTAATTTCTTAACTGCTATATTTTTGTTGTATCTTTTCTTAGTGGCACCAAACATCCACCGTCCTCAATTAGACAAATCTACCTACATTTTTTTTTCAACTGGTCAACAGTTTGATCTCTTACATAGCCTGCCCTGTACTTTATATCTACTTTCTTCAATTAGTTTGTTTCAGCAATGTTCTAACTTCAATTGGATGTAGCATAGATAATTAACAGTAGTCTTAGGTTGCTTCGTTATTCATTCATTTATGTTCTAAAATAGCTCAAGAAAGGTATTCCCAAGTGCTTCCCTCACATCAAAGATCTCATTTATTTGTGATTGCAGGTGTGGCCCTTGCAAGGTGATGGCCCCAAAATTCCAGGAGTTGTCTGAGAAACATCTCGATGTTGTATTCGTGAAACTAGACTGCAATCAGGACAATAAGGTGTAGATTGGTCCTCTTGTTTCAAGTAATTTCACTATATGTGTGATCCTTTCTCTGATTCTTTACCATTCTCCTTGCAGACCCTTGCCAAGGAGTTGGGCATAAGAGTAGTACCAACTTTCAAGATCCTCAAGGAGGGGAAGGTGGTGAAGGAAGTAACAGGAGCAAAATATGATGATCTAGTCCTCGCCATTGACACTGTGAAATCAAGTTGATATCTTCCTGCCTGTTTGGCAATTCCATATAGTTCGGGACTAATATACGATGGCAACATTTGATTAGTTGTGTGCATTCTGAAATTGACCATGTGGATTGGTTCAGTGGTTACAAAGATATTTTCTCCAAAGTCTCCATTAATTGAACCGAGCACGAAGGATAGCACAGGAAAATATAGGTTGATAATTTGACTTGTGAATTTGCCACCCTACTATTTTTGTGTGACAAAAGACGAATACGTTCGTCTCAGCGTTACTGTCAATTTATCCCAGGATCAACACGGAAGAGTTAAATCATGATGATTGAGAAGACAAGTGACAAGTGGAGTAAGTTTACACGGATTGCAAGGATTCGATCTCAAAAAATCTTATGTGGTAATTAATTTGTCATTTATCAACTTAACTAAGCCCGTGGAAGCCCCACTCTACTACTTTTACAAGTATGGAAGGTGGTGCATTCTTACTCCACAGGTTGATATTTTTTGACGCTCCGTGTCATGGGTCTTACCTCTCTGCTCAGTTGCAGCGGTGGATACTTTTTCAACCTTCATCTTAGGTGTAGGTGAAGAAGTTGATGCATTTTTTACCACCATCTCGCATGCTTAGCACCTATTTTCATGAAACATGACCAACTTTTTATTTTCGTGAAGCATGAGCTCTGAAACACAGCAACGTTCAACCCTCTTTTAAAATCCCCTCAGAATCCGCCTTTATGATAAAATCATTAATCGGTCACACCGAACGTGGGAGAATCCGCCATTATAAACTTCTACTCAAGCTGGACGACGTTGATTACAAAAGCACCTCTAGCCACTTCTGCTCGACTTAGTCACATCAGAATTTAGATCGTTTTCTTACAATTTTTCTTCAACAGCTTATTTAACTTACATCAATCGGCTGCCTTTTTTTTCTCATTTTTTTTCTTCTCCTTTTCGTGTTTTTTTTTCTTGTTTTTTTCCTTCCGCAATCCACGCCTGCTAAATAAAACATTAATGACATATGAATTGAAGTAGCTCACCAAAAATATTTTTAGAAAATAAGTCATATTCTAGGAAATTTTAATAATAGATAAATCTACGTTTCATTCTAAGAATGTAACATTTAATTAACCATTTTAAAAGTTGCATTAACATCAAACTATAAATTAACTTCATATTCTAGGAAAAAAAAGCAAAAAATTGAAATGAATTGTGGCAAAAGATAAATACGTTCGTCTCCATCGTCCCCGCCAGTCCATCTCAAGACTAACACGGAAGAGATAAATCACGGACGATTACTAAAAAAAAATTTAGTCGAATAGTAAAAAAAAAAATTGAAATGAATGATCACTAGGGTGGGTTTAGCTCCACTCGATTAATTTTTCCTTAAGCTCGAACTTGAATTCGATTCAAACTTTAATTCTTAAACTCAAATTGAGTTCATAATGAAATTAAATAAGCTCGAATTCGATTAAAAAATAATTTAATTAAAAGTTAAATGAGCTTAATTCAAATTTGACTCGTTAATATATCATTTTCATATTATTAAACAAACTTAAATTATAATTAATTAGATAATTTGGTAAAAGTTATACATTGATCTCGAGCATCCCATACAACTGAAATTAAAAAATTTAAGGAAGTCATCGTATGAGAAAATGAAATATTTCTTTTGATTTCACCGAAAATCGATCCTCAGTCAGGGGCGTTAGACACGTAATCGAGCTTGATAATTTTATCATGCGATCCTCAGTCAGGGGCGTTAGACACGTAATCGAGCTTGATAATTTTATCATGCGATGATCAGTCAAGGACGTTAGACACATAAACAAGCTGGAGTTAACTGTCTTATTTGACTTTTTAATTTTAATTATTAAAATATTATTATATTTATAATAATATAATAATACAAATATAATTGGTTTTTTTATTTATTTTTAAGATGCTCCCTCCACGTTTCAACGTGTCAAACAACCACGCCATCTCTCACCACCTCCACCTCCCCACTACGCCGCCTCATTTTCCGCTTTCGAAGAACAGAACGGACGCTCGCTTTGCGTACATCAACCGCCCAAGCAAGCAAAGCAACGACGCAACAAGCAGCCTCATCTTCCCTCTCACTCCACGCGACGCCGACACCACGCCACAACTCATAACGCATCACCGCGTTCAAGTCGTTATCCTGGTTTTCTGGCTTCCTAAGCATCTTTTAAGAATAAATAAATATATATATATAGAGAGAGATGTAATAGATTATTTACCTTGTAATATAACTCTTATCCATCCTTGATCGATGGCGAACGATGACGTCTCCGTGGAGATCCTCACCAGGCTTCCCCTCAAGTCGCTCTTCCGGTTCAAGTGCGTCTCCAAGGCATGGCACGGCCTCATCTCCAACGACGACTATCTCCGCCGCCGGCTGCCGCTGCTCACCTCCGCCGTCTTCTACCATTGCAGCGCCGCCAACAGAGAGCCCCGGTTCGCGTGCACCTCCAACGACGCCGGCGAGCTCCGGGAGTGTGGGCTGGAGTTCTTCCCGCTGCACGGTAAGTCGGACATCGTGGACTGCTGCGGCGGCCTGCTGCTCGCCTACTCTGCCAGCAGCGCCTCCTTCTACGTGCTCAGTCCGATTACGAAGAGGTGGGCTGGGCTGCCGCCGGCGCGCAGGACCACTCTCCTCTCCGTCTTGGCCTTCGATTCCTACCATTCCAAGGGCTACAAGGTGCACGGAGGCAAAGCAGTAAATAAAGAAACATCTGAGGGCTAAATTGAATTATTCCCGTGGCTAACCGATTTGCAATCGGCAGGTTGTCTCCTTCGCCGGATGGCTTCCGCAGGGGTCGCAGATCGAGGTCTTCTCGTCCTCGACCGGTGGGTGGGCCGAGCGCCGGGTTCACTGGGGCATCGACTCCGATTCTCTGACCGCCTCCTTGCGCTATTTTGCCGGAACCCTCTACGTCCTCGCTTACCCCCACCACATCGTCGCCATCGACCTCGACGACGACGCGTTGCCCTGCCGCCTAATCGATCTTCCGGTGGGCGTGAAGCCGGGGGCGTGCGTCGACCGATCTGGAGGGCGGTTGCATTACGCGTGCGAGGAAGAAGGGCGGATCAAGGTTTGGGCGCTGGAGGGCGGAGGGGGAGGCGGCGGCGGCGGGTGGGCGTTGAGGTACAGCGTGGATGCGGACGCGATCTTGAGGCGAGTTCCGGGGAATTTGCAGCAGAAGCAGCTGCATCTGTTGGCGGTGCATCCGGAGAGGGAGGGGGTGGTGTACCTGCGGACGCCGGGGAGGATAGTGGCGTATGACTTGGGGAAGGAGGAATTGGGGGAGATTTGCGAGTTTAGGAAAGAGGAGGAGAAGGAGGAGAAGGAGAAGGAGAAGACTTACCTGGTGCAGATTTGGGTGTTTCCCTTTTCGCGCTACATGTCAGATTGCTTAGCCAACTGAATTATTATAACAAAAGGGTTAATGTGTTGTTTTCTTTCACCTTTTCAACTGGACTCGCGAATGAATTTGAATTTGAATTTAAATTTAAATTTGAATTTGAATTTAAAATTTATTTTAAAAAACCCACTCACTCTAAAACGATCGATTAAAAACTAATTCGATGATTGACCTTTAGTAATGAAATAATTCGAGGAGCACCAAGGTTACAAATGATTTTGAATTTAGAAAAAAAAAACTCTCTTACCCTCGTTTGACGTGGGTTATAAGTTAACGTGATCGTTAGGGGTGAATGAATTTGAATTTGTCCCTACGAAATATTTAGTTAGTTTGAGGGTGACATACTTACTTATTACAATGAGATAAGAGATCAATTCTCAATGAACGCATGTCCTCGGGAAAAAAATTATCCCACCTCTAACGAATTTGGTGGTCAATTATTAATTGATCTCGTGATTTACCTTTTTTTATCTAACTTAGGGGTGGATTGTAAGGGGTGTATAGGATGAATATAATCATCTTTTATTACATAAGTGAATGCATTTGAATTTGTCCCTATGGGATGTTAAATCGGACAGAGGATGACATTTATTTTGATGGGGCAAGGAATCAATTTATTGTGGGCACATGCCCACATGAGAAAAAAAAACTCCTCCCACCTTCTAGTCAATTTGGCGATTGACTATAAGTTGATCCGTGATTTACCTCCTTTTACATGATCTAGGGATGGACTGAGGGGCGATTGGACGAGCATAATCACCGTTTGCTACAGTGAATGAATTTGAATTTTTCCTCATGGGATGCCTAATTGGTTAGAGGGTGACATACTTACCACAATGGGACAAGAGATAGATTCCCAACTAATGCATACCCTCGGGAAAAAAAATTCCTCCCACCTACTAGTCACTTGGCAATCAACTATAAGCTGATTCTGTGATTTATCTCCTTTTATATAACTTAGGGACAGACTGTGAGGAATGTCTGAGGTGAGCATAGATTCCTTTACTACACCAATGAATGAATTTGAATTTGACTCACCCCCAGGTTGGGCTGAGTTGATTATCACATGATAAAATTAGTAAATCAAGATATGCTCCTTTCTATAAATGATTGTGAGGCTGATCGTATGGGACGTCAAGGGTCTGCATAAAATCTTTTACCAAATAAATGAATTTGACTCACATGTATTCGTGAAAAATTCTTCCTACCCCTAGCCTAGCTATTTGGCAGATGATTATAAATTAATCTTGTGATTTAACTCTCTTTGCGATTATAAATGGACTGTAGGTCATACAATGAATGAATTAAACTACTGAATTGTTGGGCTGTCACTTTTGAACTGGACCGATGAATAAGCATCAATAAATCAACATCTATAAGTTAAGTTTTCAAGTTGGGTCGACACATCTAGATCTATAGGTCGACGTTCCATGCTGAGTCTTTTTGAGTTTTTTTTTAGCTCGAGCTTAATACTTTGAGCTCCACGATCCTTTCTCATGATGTACTCCGAGCTTACTCTGGGCATTTTCAGTTTTTCAACTCGCCACTGGCAAATGTTCTTCATTTATGAAGATAATGACAGAAACAACCAAACGATTACTATTAGTGAAAGTGTTTATAATTAATAAGATTAATGACTGAAACTGTTAAGACTTTTTATACTTTCTTGGAGAACATTACTTTGATCTCTATAGATCTTTCTAAACCTACACCTATAAATACTAAGTTAGGTTGATATGTCATTTATGCTAAGGCGCTTTTCTTCTCTATGTTTTATTCTTCAGTGTTTATTATCTGTAGTGACTTAACCATTAGAAGCTTTGTCGAATACCTCAGCGCCCTTTGACATTCGTTTTAGTGTGCGCAAGTCGAACTTCTCGAGCTTGGTCGAACAACCCCCACCTCAAAAACCACTGATCTATCGACCTTCACATCATCACGAGATTAAATAGAGCTAAGATGTTGAAATGATATTTATTAGAAAACTCATCCAAAAGCTACCTCTTAACACTCCCTCGGTCCTAAGATAATTTTTTTTCTAAGATAAAATTATATTAACTAAAGAAAATACATACAAAAAAAGGGAAAAAAAATAAGTTCAAATAATCAATATTTTATTTTTTTAAAAAAATAATATTCATATACCATTATGCTTACTAAATCATTTATATTGTATTAAAGTTAAGATATGATTACATAGATATCAAAGTCTTAACTAATAAAATTTATTAATTTATTTGTTTTTATATTTTTTATTAGTTAAGATATCAAAGTCTTAACTAATAAAATTTATTAATTTATTTGTTTTTATATTTTTTATTAGTTAAGATATCAAAATCTTAACTAATAAACATTGCTCGGACATAATTACCATTGAAAAAATAAAACCGAAGCATTACATCCCGTAGTGTATTCTTATACAATGCTATACTTTTCAGTTTAAAACTAAAGAAAATAAATGAAAATTCACTGTATGTATACGTACACAACGTAGAAAGAGCAAAATTAACCTACTTAAGGATGGCAATTCAGTGGTACGCATTTATACAGAAGGCTTCCGCAACCCTCGGGCTAAAGAACATGCCTTCGGCGCATACTTTTTGAGTTTACTTCTGCAGAGTAAAAATGCATCAGTCGATAATAGAACTGAGTACAAGCATAATCTTGAACTCACTTTGGCAACTGCAGTTGATGATAAAAATTTGAAATGAAGCAGATGGGTACAGAGATTCTCGCCTTAAGGACAATAGCTCGTGTAGGCATTTCAGTTTTGCGTTGCATTATATTACTACGATCAATTTTGCTTAAATGCAAAGTTATAATATAAAATGTGGAGTAAATTCACTATTCAACTAAATTACCAGTCTTTTTTTTTTCTAAAGGATAACAGCCAAATATTCCATTATATCATTCAAAAACTTAGACCATCTAAACACTCAAACATATTTTGGTGCACTTTCAATACCAATTTAGTGTCGTTTGAGCACCAAAAATTTTTTCAACTCCAACCAATACATACCATTTCCTACATAAAAGGAATATTCTTTAAAATATTCTATTTTTCCATCTTATAATTTATTATTCGATATACATATTAATTTGTTAAATATTTTTATTACGATAATAATTACTATTAAAATTAATAATTTTATTGTACATAATAACTAATTTTTATGATATTATGTTTTTAGTTACAAGAACATAAAAATTAGTATTTTTATAATTTTATTAGAAATAATTTAATAAACATACTAATATTTAAAGAAATGACCAATATTATAAATTTTAATATATTTATAATCTTAGTAATATAACAAATATTTTAAATATTACTTATTTAAGTTAATAATTAATATAAATTTATAACATATAAAATTTACATAATAAATTAAATTAAATAATATTAATTTATAATATTTAAGAATATTTTAAATATAAATTTAATATTATCATATATTATATTTAAAATAAACCGTACTTGCACCATTTTGGTGCAAGTGAACAGTGTAACACCAAGATGGTGCTGCACTGTTCACTTGCACCATTTTGGTGTAAATTTTAGGATTTTCATTGGAGGAGATTTGATGTCCCTTTTACACCAAAATAGTGTAAAAGGGTACCGATTGGAGATGGTACACATCATGCATCCACTAACATTAACTCCTCTACCTTTCTCAATGCCAAATTAGCCATCTTATGTGCCCATACATTCTTAGCTCTTCCAACACAAAAATGTGAAGTAAATCACTACACTACAAACTTATCTAACTCGGTCTTTATCATCATGAGTAGTTTTGGAGTCTACTAAATGGGCTGCGTTCTTTTCCTACATATGCCAATAAAATACTTTCAAATTTTCACAAAATATGACAAGGAATAGAAAACTCAAATGTAAAAAATTCAGCCTAGATAGGTTAATCCAGTAGCATCTCACAAGCATAAGTTGCACTAGTCCATAAAAAAGGCTGCTTTTTGTCAGAGGGCCTTGCACCATTTTTCTCATCTTACATGAACCAGAAAAACAAAAAACATGCGAGAACACACTTGTATGGCAGACCATCAACCCAACCGCAAATAGAACACAAGAATAACATAAGATATAACCATGTATTCTTCTGCTTGATTTCAGTTTAACAGTTTGGGAAATCTGTGATCCCTGCTTCCATCCTGTAAACCAAAACTTTACTAAATATATCACTCCATAGCTATACTGAGAAATGTGTTGTACAAGGTGGATTACAGTTTTATAGATTATGTAATAATTATTTAATTTAAAATAATAGAACCCAAGAATGTCGGTGGTTTGAATATGTGCTTCAACACATAACCAATTAAATTGTACCCACACTTACTTCCATCCTCTAAAACTCAAAAAATCAGATCAGCAAAACACAAATTCATGCTACATTTCGAGAAACCAAAAAATAAGTAAACTTTACTCACTCATTTTACTGATAGATAAAGGCCAAAGAACTATCTGGAAACATTCTTCACTTCCCTTGAGAATTCCTTAATAGAATATCTGTCAGAAAATGTCAATGGGGTCTCCTCAGCAATGATATCTCGCTCGTAGAACAATTTTGTTGGCACTCTTTGACTGCTCGGACCACTTAGATTAGTTGTCTCTCCACTACTTGTATAAGGCTCTTCAGGAATATCACGATATAAATGATTTAAAATAAAAAGAGCAGTGTCCTTATCACGCCAGTAATTACTGAAAGAAGCAGACTGCATTAAAACCATTGAACAAAAAGAATCATTCAATTGAGAGGTACGAGCATCATTAGTCCTTACGTGTGTGACTTCATAACTGATAGGTATGGATGCCGAAATGTTATATCCTACAAAATCAAGAAGGTGCAACCATCAATAATCTTAGCTTTTGATAAACACATTGGATTAATCACTTGAGAAGGCTCTGCAGAACCTAGAAGAGTAGTTATTGCTAAGGTAGAAATATTTGTAAAAAGGTTTTGCAAGCATAGAAGCATGGTTATTCAAGGTTTTAAAAAAGCATATAGGCGGATTACTGTCAAACCATTGCATAACGCTAATGAAAAATGAGGACACATGTGCAAGTGCATATCGAGTACATGTTTTAAAAATGGTTATTATAATGACAATGATGTATAACATCACATGTCTATATATGAGTTTACATATAATATATCATCAACTTTATTAACCCAAGCAATCATTTCAATAAAAGTTTACATCTGTTACATAAAAATTAAATTAATCATTTAATTTAGCATTTCTAGTAAATATTATGTACATTCATCTAAGCAATACATATCACACAAATCACACAACATATCAGATGTAAGAATGCATGTTAACCAACCTCTGCAATTTATAGAAAAATATTACCTATTTAGTGGCAATACATAAAACTTGCTACTGTTTTTATTTTATCAATTAGCAAAATTGGTTTAATTTAATCAATATTACCTTCAAGGGTTCAACATTGTTTAGACTTTAATGAACTAGGGAATGATTTAGCCAGCATGATACCTACGCTCATAAGCAAATGTCATAAGGGTCCCACACTGCATAAGCTTATTCAATCTTATAAGTGGCTCAGATGGAGACTTTTTGAAACAATGTTGCTAAAGGAAAATATTTTCAAAAGAAAGATAAAAATAAGAAAAATAATCATGGCAACAAAGATATTACACAAAAAGATAATCACACTTGAATGCATTATGAGTGAAAAATAAGAAAAATGCTAATGTTTGTGTGTGAGAGAGAAAGGCGAGAGAGCCTCAACTTTTTATGCCATCATCCAAATCAGTTGTAGAAAGTGCAATTGTTTACTATATTAGCATATAGAGTTATTTTGAGTAAATCTAAATTTTTCACATGAAGACTTCTTCAGAAAGACAAATTTTAACATGCTTTTATTGTCCAAGGTGTAATGGTCTTAAGATCGTCAACAGTTAATCCTTTTAGCAATTAATGAACAGATCCCTTGTCAAATGAATACTGACTACTATGACAGAAACAAGCCACGAGTCTAGAACACAGAAAGTAGAAGATAGATAAACTAAGTGCCATCTCAGGCTCAACAATCTTTGAAACTATACTGAGCAGATAAATCCTCCCTATCTTTTACATGTGATTCTTAAGCACAAATCTTATGCTAAACGTTCACATGCTCAATGTCTTTCATAATGCTTTTCCTCCCTATGGCAGAGTGTCCTTGTCCTGAATGCCAACAATTTCTAGTGAGTAATTGTTCTGCCTTCCTATCTCAATCTCTTTCCAGATTAGTTCCCTTCTCTAGCATCAAAATGGAAGTTCGAATGCAAGGTCTCTGTGCTATCGATCCAGGTGAAGGAATAGTATAGGAAAGTCTACATTTCCATTAGTCCCTTATATCCATTGTTTATAATGTTTTTTCAGTTTACTTTTAAGTCTTTAAGAGAAACAGATCCAGTGGAAGTTGAAATTATGGTTTCAGATGCTAATAGATTTGGGATGGGACGACCAAACTGTATCATTCTAGCTGCTGACTATGTCAGCATGGGTAAATATTGTTGGGACATTATTCCTTCCTTGTGGTGAGGTCTAACAGTGCCATAGTGTTTTTATGTTTTGGCAAAGCGCTTTAAGTTAGAAGTTTGTATTTATAATTTCCTTAAGTGTGTAGGATTACTCATGTGATTTAGGGGATTGAGGTGATAAGCTTGAGTGTGGATGATGGGGTTAACATAGATCATGGAGCCGTTTGGAGCTTCAACCTTGAGGATGGAGCTTGGAGATTGGACCCAAGGTCTCTTGTGTTGATCATTGATGTATTTTGGATTTGTTCGAGTAAAAGTGAAGGTAAAGATACAATTTAGTTTCTAGGCATGAAGTATTGTCTAAGGAGTTTTATCTAAGTGCTTATGTGACCTTGATTGTAGGTAGGTCAACCTATAATTTCTGGTACACTAAGGGTTGTTTTACCTAAGAAGACTTAGACAGGCAGTATCAATGTAAGATTACTTACAAGTTTTAGTAGGTAGACCTAAGTTGGATGAAATGACTAGGATTTTGCCAGATTGACCAAAAGTATTTATTAGCTTGCAAAGGCTGGATTTCTAAGAGTTAGGCACTAAGGGTTTTATTAAACCAACCTAAGAATAGAAATTACCGTCAAGGATAAATTTAAAAGTGTTTTTGGTGATTCTTTTGACATTAAAAGTTGCATAAAAATATATTTATTACTCTATCATTCTTGAAGTGTAAAGAGAGCTTTGAAAGGTTAAATCAAGGTTTCATCCTTGTTTGAAGCTCCTTCAGTAACATTCTTGTCACTTATGGGTTAGATTTTCATCTACTTTAGTGAGAGGTGAGGCTTTCCATCTAGACTTAATTCTTATATTATTTAGAGAGGAAGAAGATCAAAAGTGCCATCGCTAGAGGATATCTAGCACTGGGTCGAATTTTTTTAGCTTGCTGAAATGCCATTTTGTTAAGGTTCCACCCGTGTTTAGAATATATTTTTTTGATCGAGGTTTCATCCTCATGAGATTTTATCTTGTGTGAAAATCTCATTCTTTTACGTTGAACTCTTATGCCCAAGAGGTTTCATCTTCAATGAGGATTTATCTTCAGTTTGTGAAACTTTTATCTATTACCTCATTTTAAGGATGAAAAGTGGATTCTATTAGCGGTGACACACCATGCACGACAAAAGTCATAGCTGTAGAGTAAATCTCCAACCACATTATATCTTGTATTACTATTGTGTTTAATTGTATATTTATTTTGTATTGCGCATTTGACACTTTAATTGTTCATACATGTGTACATTAGATCAACAATTGAATCGAGTAGTGTTTTGCAAGAAGCAAATGTCGTTTATTCAAATCCTCCCCTACCCAGGCCTATGTGATCCTATAAATATCGTTGTGCTTCCATCTTGATAGCGTCAATTCAAACAGGAAGCTTCACTTCTGTCAGTTCATCGTTTAATTTAGTTTATTGATCATAGCGAGGAGACAAGCACTAAAAAATAGGGGAGGAAAAGAAGGGAAGTTACTAACTAGAGCACCAACAATAATAAAGAAGAAAGGTAATACCAAAGTTGAAGAAATTGAGATGCATCAATATTCTATACTCATCCAAATTGCAATTTAAATGCTTAATGACATAACTGAAATATAATCAAACACTGTCTTATATGAACAAAACCTAAAAAATAACAAATATTATTTCAATTCATCTTGACACATATTGTAGCATACAAAGGAGCGCCAAATGTGAGAATGACACAATACTCATAGAGATGATTGACACAACAACAGAAAATATAGATTACTAGTATCGAGTTTTGTTAATCTATCAGAACATTACCTTTTGACCATGTTGCCTGACATGGTATGAGATTTTAAAACATGATCTTGAGTTTTATCTCATTAAGATACTGCATGAATCTCATTTAATGCATGAGAGTTATTTTGTACTAATAAAATATAATCATTTGTTGGCATTTGTTATATTTTTACAAATTGTTGCTCTAAAATGTTAATTTCATTAAACTTTAAAAGGCAAACAAGTTAAATGGAAGGTGATTCAAACAAATTTGAGCTAATCACAACAAGCTTTGAAATGTGCCAAAGGATGTCATGTTGACATAGCATGGTGCCAAAAATTTATTGTTCAGTGTAGAGTAAAATTCGATACATAATAATACTTTAGACCTTACTTGTTTTAAGCTAGCATTTCTTTTTGAGGGAGGCATTCTTTCCCCATCGAGTGAGAGTTGCAGGGGAATCAACTTAACTTTACTATACTAACTTTGTTTATAAATCTTGAGAAGTTTAAGTCAATTTGGTGAAGCAAGGTTCTAGAACATATTTTTAAACCAGTCTCTTCTATCAGTATTATCAATTTATGATCCATCTAGTTACACAATAAATAAAAATACACCTTATGTCCAATGGAATTGTGAGTTGTTCAACCCAATTTCTGATTTGTCCTAGTGTTTAGGTTTCCATCAAAGCCTATAAGTTGAGTGATATGAATGGTTCTACTTGGGTTTGAAAAATCATAAAGCGCAGATTAACAAGTATGGTGCAAGATAAAATAATAGTTGGCTTGCAATTTAATGGAAAAATATGGATCCTCTTCTTGCTTGGAAAGCCAAGTAATGAATATAGTCCCATTATTTAATACGAGATTCATATGCAAAATTATTCATGCCTACAAACATAAAGTGAAAATAAGATCAGTTTTCCCGTACTTGGAGAGCATGATCAACTCGACCATCTTCATTGCCAGTTAGTTTTTCAATCATGAAGGAACCGTATGATCTCTCTTTTTCTTTGAATGCGTCTAAGGTGCCTACAATGTATGAATTATTAGTTAAAGCCTTTTCAGCAAACTCTACAAGTCAAAAGCATCTCAAAAATATTTCCAAAATCATATCCACATTTACCTTCATTGTTATCCTTGTTCTGTGGTTGAAACATGCTGGCTATGTTAACCTATCAAAAGAAAATTTGTCTCACTAAGCTACCTTAAAGTGGTTTGATATTAAACATATATGGTACTTGCCAAATAATGAAGTTAAAAGAAATAAATGTGTTAATACCGTCAGAGAATTTATTTGACTCTTCAAAGTTCTAGAATGCGAAGCTATTTCTTCTGTGAACTCCTACAAGAGAATCAAGAAAATAAGACAACGGAGAGAGATTACTACAACACACCAAAATACTTAGACCTTGTCAAAAGTTATCAAGCATATCTTGCCTGAAACCCAGTATGCAACCGTTTCCCACCCCTATGATAAGGAATAATAACAGGACGCTTGCAAATGTACTCCTTGCAGATCAATGGTTCTACTCTGTATGAAAGTCCAGTCTAGATTCATCAAATATTTCTCACTTCAAAATAGATGATCATATTTTAGAACAAATAGGAGGCAATAGGTACAATATTACATGGTTGTAATTAGCTAATCGAAATACACATTCAATGCAACATTATCCAATCAATACACAGAAGAATCATCTGAAGAAAGACCAAGAAGTATTGGACAAACCTGTATGCTACAGGATCAAAAGGATGAAAAATGTTCAACATTTGTCTGCAGGCAGGAATTTCTTCAATTATTGTTTCGTCCTTCCAATAGTCTTGTCCCCTGCCTAAAGGGAATAAAGCTAGCTTTTGTTAACTGTTAATCCACCACGAGCAAATGATGCAGTGATATCTGATTGAAGATTTCACATGTAGAAATAACAAGGGAAGCAAAGTTCCATGAGGTAACACAAGCTGAAAGGAAGTTGATAGATGATCAATAGATTCTATACTAAGACAACAACTAAAATCAATTGGAGTTGTAGGTGTAAAGAGTGGAGGGGACTAAACAAAACTCTACTTAACAATGTTTAGAAGTGGTTCAAGTGATCTAAATTTCACTAATAATATAGTCATGCATAAGAAAGGGAGCCTTGGTGCAACGGTAAAGTTGCTGCCGTGTGACCTAAAGGTTACGAGTTCGAGTCTTAGAAACAATATCTTGCAAAGTAGGGTAAGGCTGCGTATAATAGACCCTTTCCACGGAATCCTACATTGGCTGGAGCTTCGTGGAACTACCCTTTTTTTTTTATAGTCATGCATAAAGTTAGAGTTGAAGGATAAAAGTCCATGTAGCAGATCACACATACTCAAAATTAAAATGCCTCGATGACAAAGTCCATGATAGTATAGGACATGCAAGCAAGCCAATTAAGGCAGTGACATTCTGACCTGCAGACCTAATCAAGTTAAAGATGCTTTGCAAATAAAATATGCACAAAGCAACTGCATGAAGAGTACCCTTTCTAGGTAGTTGGACCTCATGCAGTACAGAGAACAAAAACTGAAAAATCCATTGAGTGGAAAAACACCACCACAATTTAAGCCAATGCAATGAGCCCTTTTACACGACTTCTGAGCCCTTAAAAAAGCAATTCTTAATTCTTACGGATTATCCATTAACTACAATGTAAAATAAGAATGTATAAAGAACAAAAAGTAAGATCATGAATATTTAAGGTTGGCTATATATTTTCATCCTGATCTTTTTTGTCTGGTTGTACTCAATATGAAAAGCAAGATCCATGTATTTGGGATGGGATACACGGATCAAGATGTTATATAAAGCCATATTAATAATACTTCCCATATCTCTTGTAATGATGTCAATTAGAGTTCTCTTCATGATTCATTTACTCCTCCATACCTTCCTATCTACTTGAATCAGCATCTATACATGGACTCTTCACTTCTTTTATAGACATAACTGTAGGGATATTATGAGAAAAATAATCACATTCAGAAAAAGGATCCCTCCAGAGATCCTTACGAATACTGTATATTACGTTTTTACTACTCTATCACATAAAATCGTTACCTTTGTTGCGTGCCCAAAGTAGTCTCGACAGCAATTTGTCTTTGGATGCAGATTTCAGCACGATCAAGTGTTCGTGCCTCTACGGTATCCACACAAACACGCTCTTCCGTTCGTCTCACGAACTCACGATTCAGAGAAAAATCACCTTCGTGGTGCTAGCCACTCTAGGAGGTTCGGCCAAGAGAAGATCAAGAGGAAGAAGAAGAAGAATCAAATTTCATCTCATGAAAAGAATTCCAAAAGCCTTTTGTACTCATCCAAGGCATACCAAAGGTTTGTGTCTCTTGTGTCTTCTTTTGATTAATGATAAATTAATCTCTATTAATATTCATTAATCTTAATGGGTTGGATTTAGTATATTGAATTAACCTTTAACCCAATAAGCCAATCCATATCCATTAACCCAATAAGCCTAATCATCTTATAATTGACTCTTAGGGCTAATACTAACAATAACCCTAATGGAAACTATGAAATAAATGACCAAATTGGTAAATGCGCCTCACATAATTGATAAATTATCCCTCTAATTAATTACAAAAGAGAAAAGGTGACAATCCTAAATTACCAAATAACTCAACAACTTTACCAAACAATAAGTTTAAAATTTAATTGGGATCAAGTTATGCTCCAATTTATTTCCTTTTCAACAACGGAAACTTGTTGGTGCAATGATGCCCTTGTGATTAGGATTCATCACAGTTTTGATAGTTTAGGTAAAAAGTTTAAGTTAGGTATCTTGATCTAATATATGTGTGAAGTCATATAGAACTTGATGTTGATATACATGGAGACTTGTAGCGACCAGGGTCTGGTGACTGAATAGCTCAAGGTCTAGGAAGATCGGAGAAGGATGACATGGGCATCCAAGGGACTACGGATGAGGAGCATTGCCAAAGATACACCAAAGAGGCTTGGAAGATTGTGTGAGATGAGAGTGAGAGAACTTGTGCACGTGGGCGATGGTAGATTCACACTTAGGAGAAACTCAACTTTAAAAGTTGTCACAGTCAAAATATCAGTCGACTGGTCAATAGGAGTCGACTTAGGACCAAACAAAAACATCAAAATGTTATTTATATTTGACCAACAATCAATTGGTCAGTAGACTGCTAGAGGATTGGTGATCCCAATGGTAACATTAAGTTTATTGTTAAAAAAGTTAATTTAACGTGACTACTATAAAATAAAGTTAGGTTGACTCAACAAGTCATCAATCGATTGATCAGGTCCTAACAGTCAACTACTTGACAGAAAAGGTTGTTTCGAGGGCAAAATCAAAGTTGGAAGCTAAAAGGCTATAAACATGGGCAATGTCAACTTGGAGAAGACATGTGACTACCTCAAATATTTGTGTACTCGTACTAGAATTGTACATGAGTGTTTTCTCATTTTGTTTCTTGTGTACTTAATTTCTATTCATTGTAAGAAGAGTGCTTGTAAGAGGTTTTTCCACCTCTACTAAGGAGAAAAGTTTAGTGGTCGTTTGAGGACCTAGGCCATGGACGTAACAATTCATGGAGGTTGTGAACCTGTTAAATCTTGGTGCTGTGGTTTTCTTTCTTATTTCTTTGAGTTTTGTTTATATTTTTTTGTGATAATATTTCTTGTAGATCAAAATAAGAATAAGAACTACGAAGATTATTCACCCCTCTCCTCTAGCCAGGCCATCCGCGTGCCTACAAAACACTACAAAATATATCCCAATTTGTTAAATTTTCATTAATTTTATCTAACAAAAAACCTCAGTTGTAAAGCTGGTGTACTAATAAAAAAGCAGATTAATTTCCATCTTATATCTGTTGATCCCCATAAAGCCCATGTGTATCAATGACAAAAATTTAGGCAGTCTAACAGAAGGCAAACAATAATAACTGCATACTATGCAAGGAGAGAACTTTTACAAGAATCGTTCATAACCAAAACCCAAGACTAGCTTTGTCCTATTTCCAGAATTCTTAACTGCATGTTATGAAAGGAGAGAGTTTTCACTAGAATCTTTTCTAACCAAACTCCATGACCGCATGCTATGAAAGGAGAGAGTTTTCCCTAGAATTTTTACTAACCAAAACTCCATGAATGGCTCTCTCCTATTGCCAGAATTCTTACATCTACTTATCAAATTTGAAGTACAGAACAATGTACAATGATGATCATCAGCATACAAAAGAAAAAGGTTCACACCAGCATAATGAAGAAAACAAGCTTTCCCTGTAAGCAAAAAAAAAAAAAAAACAGAAAAGTATAAATGCACAACATAAGCTTTTGGCTGAAAACTATCTCATTGCCAGAATTCTTACATCAACTTATCAAAGTTGGAGTAAAGAACAATTTAAAATCATGATCATCAGCATACAAGAGGTTCAAATATTGAAACAATCACTTGAGCAAGTTGCCAGCATAATCAAGGAAACAAGCCTTCTCTACGAGGAAAAAAACAGAAAACTGAGAAAAGTACAAATGGGCAACATAAACTTTTGGCTGAGAACTCGATCCTTGGTTTAAAGAACTATAATGCAAAGAAATGTTATTGATACTTCACCCACCACTAAGTTTGAGGTGGCTTCTCAATATAGCATGAAACAATAACTAGCATGAGAAGCATGCATTTTGCATACCTACTCCTATGCGGACATTTCGTAGGGCAAGGAAAACACCAAGAGGCGATCCAACAGCAAAAAATGTATCAACCTGATAAGAAAAGACTAATATAAATATATATGTATTAGTAAGTTAAGACAAAAATAAACAATTCAAATGGATGTACAAATGCAATACAAAATCATGTATAGAACCAAAAATCCATATCCATCAGAACAGTTATGGTATATGAAAGATAAAAAAGCACACAATTTTACCTTAAAATCAAGCTTGGTATATTTGATAAGAGGTGTATAACTCTTTGTTTTAACATTTTCCTCCTTGGACAATGTTCCAGATGATAGACTAATAGATTCAACTAATTTTCCTGCCCATCGTTCACAGAAAATAAAACAATAAAAAAAAAGAAAAAAAGATGAAGAATATCATGACTATTCTGAGCATTAACAAGAAAACTAAAAGTTGGGCTTACCTTTGGCATGACAAATTTCATTGCTTGCAGGATTCCTTGGGTTGGTCTTAAAGTAAGTTGCTGACTGATGAATCTTTTCAAATCCTGCGATTTTCATTCTAAGGGACTTCACCTGTTAAATATATTTTTGGAAAATTGAATCACTACCCAAAAGAAATAAGAAAATAATATAATTCAGGCATGGATTTATACTCAGCTAGAAGACATGATGAAAGGTGCTATTTCATTAAGTTCATAATATCAACAGAACATAAACCTCTTCCTCAAGGAGAATGATTATTTTGTCCTTATCAGCTTTGTCTTCGGTTTGAGACCTACCATCTCTGACTGCAGCATCATCTGAATCCACACTAGGTGTTAGAACCGTGGTAGAACTTTCCCCACCTTCACATACAAAAAGTCAGCAGAAGAGTTTTCACCATTTAATCAGATCTTTTGAGAAAAAATGTAGTCACATACCCTTGAAATATAGTTGATCCAGATCATCAAATTCCTCTTCAGGATCCATAATACCATCATTGTCTGAAAACACCTCTTGCAGGTCTTTAGCATGAATGTTATCTTCACTGACAGAAAGATCTTGAGTGCTATAATTAACAGTGTTATATGGATCTGAAGCGGATCTTGTTTTGGTGCTGTTATTCTCATATCTCATGGAAACATTAGGTTCAGTGGGCTGATAAGAAGCATCAACCTTAGACTCTTTTATAGGGACACCTACGCTTTTCACAAGTACAGAATCCATAGAATACAGTGCAGAAGAACCCTCTTGATGACAAAGGATATCATAAGAAAGTACACTTCCTAATGAGTGACCATATAAAGAAACCTGCACAACTTTTGCATTAGTTTTGAGGCTTCCCCAAACAGAGCACGGATCAACATAAGTATGATTATACTCATTTAATGAAAAACTTCACCACCTACCTTTCCGTCATAACCAGGATTTCGCTTAAGAAATTTTGAATATAGTCGGTTTAATTGATTAGACACCTGAAAACAGATAGATATTCAAGTTAAAAAATTTCCAAAATAACTAGCCCCAACTATTATCACTACAGTGTACGGTTGAGCTTTCGCATTCAAATACTCCTTTCTCAATTGAATTTGTCTAAAATAGTAAGCATATAATGTTATTCAGAAGTATAACTAAATTCCTTAACCAGTATAAGGGACAAAAAGTGACAATGCTGAACATGAGAAAATAAACATTTGCAAAAACTGAAGGCATCTCACATCTCTTCAGGACTTTCTCTCATTTTGATTGGCATGCATTAAAGTTCCATATCAATTTGTCAAAATGGAAAATGTTGCATTCAAAGTATACAGTTTGTCAGCATTTGATACATACATGGAATGAAACTCACAAGGAATCTAGACTTAGTAAACACTGTCCATGAGAAATGGTCATAGCGATTGGATCACTAAATTAATATCAACAAGAGTTGTTCCAATCTCTCTCAAGAAGTTGGGCATCTTAAAAGGTTACAATTAACACTAGAAAATGGTTGGAATCAATTGGAATTTGATAAATTGAGAGACAAAATGGATAGAAAATTCACAAGGAGAAAGAGAGAGAGTTTATGGAACTCATTGACTCCCTGGGTCTCTGAACCTTGCCAAAGTTTGAGATCTACACAAGCTCAAGGATCGCTAATTCCACTATTGTCACTCACAGTATGCCACATTATAAACCTAATATAACAATCATCTCTTCCACAATAGTGAACTAAAACTTCCTTTCCTTTCAATAAAATCTGATTCAAACGTAATTAAATTAATTGAATCTTATACCATGGATTGTAAAACAATAATATGATTTCAAAAAAATATATACTAATATAGTGTTCTATATAGCTATGTATCATATTAGATCACAAAACTGTGATTCTTAAACAGAATGGAAAATTATTTTTTTATGTAAACTTAGGTTTTATTCTTAAACTATCCAGTATAGTTATGTCATTGTTTCATTGAAATCTGTATGTAGGATTTTCTGACTAGATAGTGAAATATCAATAAGTTACCCCTACATTTTAAAGTGTAAATCTAACTTTCCCTTGCATAACTTCTAATAAATTTCCTAAGATAGTAAAACTTTTTAAGAGCAATTAAGATTGATTTTAAAACAAAGGACGATAGAAAAGCTTCTATTTCGTATTTTAAAAACTGAAAACTTGGAGGAATTGATGCGAAAACAATTCATGCATGATTTGCTAGAACATTGTTCATGATATATATACTTATATATATTTATATTTATATTTATATATATATATATATATATATATATATATATATATATCTATATAAATAAGTACTGAAATTGTATCAACATACACAATACAATACTAAAACTATCATTCAAGTTAAAGACCGAAACTACGGTATGACTCAAAATTTAAATCTTAGTCAAAACCATATTGCTAGTCTGGAATAAGAGATCACAGTCATGAATGAAGAATGGGTGATTGGTCAATTTAACACTTATGAAGTTATCCATACAATTATGTGATATATTATAGGTATTATCTCTATATAAATTAATATATCATGTAAGGTAGTTAATATTAATATGTTAATTTTTATCCTCTAGCAATATTGATTTTTGAAGGTTATATTGATATTAATTATATAAAGATTAGTTTAATATATAAAATTATTAATTTAATAAATTAAACTATTAATTAGATCAATATTAATCATCTCGATACACTACATCATTCCAACTAGGCATTGAAACTCCTAACATAACAATACTAAACTTGAATCAAGATACCAAAAGAAACTTGGTTCGAATGGCCTTTTTATCATGAGTAAAGGCTTTCCTGTTGAAGCATTGATTTCTTAAAGCTTAGAAGAAAAAACAAATTCAGCCCAATTGAACATAATTCTCTGTGGAATTTTCAATCAAAAGCTTGATAATCCAATTTAGGAATACTCAAGGGTCATACTTTGAAGTTTTCTAGGGTATATATATATATATATATATTGATTGTTAAATACTTCGGAAGATTCCCTTAATTGTAGGGATTATGATTGATTTAGATTAACTTGATTATAGAGATTGTGATTGATTGTAATTAATAATTGATAGACATACCATAATTATAGGATCCTCTTTCCCTCCTTATGTATATAAATACCTAAGTGTAAGCGGATTATTGTGATGAGAAATATATTGTCTCTTTCTCTTTTACATGGTATCAGAGACAAGTTTTCCTTCTCTGCCCTAATTTTTCTGCCACCCCTTGTTGTTGCTGCGGTCTCCTATTGTTGCTGCTGATTTCGGCGCCGACGTCCTTTTTCTGTCAATTTCAACACCAACATCCTTTTCTGCCGATTTCGAGACCAACACCTGTGCTATCGATTTTTGTGCCGACATCCTTTTCTGCCTCGGGTTCTTCATGTAACCATGGGTCGTCATAACACCAATTTTTCCTCATCTTCCGACACTTCGACTATGACTGCTCGCTGTTGTGGGTTCTTTTGGTCTTTTGGTCGTAATAGTCGCGGTCATGGTCATGAAACTGATACCACCAGGAGTACTTGTGACCGTTCCAACCATGCTTCCGAGAAGTGTTGGGCGAAGTTTGATAAGCTTGACTGGCCTAATAATGCATCTACCGAACTATCGACTTCATCACTAGACAGTGGCAGTCATGATGATATAGTCTTTGTTTCTTGTACTGATTATGAGAAATTGCTTCGCTCTTCTTCTAGCATTCCCTCTACCACTGCTGCCTTATCCTCTCCAGGTGCATTAGTTGTATCTCGTGATAAATCTTGGATGCTGGATTCCAGTGTGTTTGCTTATATTACTGGTAACAAGTTTGTTTTCTCTTCCTCTTTTGTTTCCTCATCTTTATCCCCTGTTCATCTAGCCAATGGTACCTATTTTTCAATTACGGGAAGAGGTGTTGTTAGACACAAATATTACTCTTAATAATATTCTCTTTCCACCTAAATTTCCTGTTAGTTTAATGTTGCATAAGCAGCTAACAAAAGCTCACAATTGTTTTGTATCCTTTTATCTATCATATTGTATTATTCAAGACCTACACACGGAGAGGATAATTGGTGGAGGACATAAGAGTGATAACCTATACTATCTGGATTTGGTTACACCTGTAAGTTCCCGAGCACTCTTAGCAACTATGTCTCCTTATTAGTGGTATTGTCGTCTAGGTCACCCATCTTCTTCCGCTCTCAAAAGTTTAGCTCCCATTCCGTCTATTGATTCCAAGTACGAGTCCTGTGAGTTTGACAAACACCATCGTACTTCTTTTCCTTCTAAAGTTGATAAATATAATTTTTTTTGCTTTTGAACTTGTTCATTGTGATGTTTGAGGACCTATTAGAGTTGAGTTGAGATGAGGTTTTCAGTATTTTATAATTTTTGTTGATGATTATTCTTGCATGACTTGGTTATATTTACTCAAAAATAGGAGTGAGGTTCTAGGTGTTAACATCATATAATGAAATAAAAACTCAATATTCTATTTCCTTACACATTCTTCATACCGATAATGCACTTGAGTTCACTTAGAAGAAAATGTCTAAATTTTATAATTCTCATGGCATAATTCATCAAACCTCTTGTTCATACACTTCCCAATAAAATAGAGTTGTTGAACGCAAAAACTGTCATATTTTAGACATAGCTCGTACTCTTCTTTGTCACATGCATGCTCCTAAGTTTTTATGGGGTGATGCTATACTCATAGCTTGCTTTATCATAAATAGGATGTCTTCTACTGTGTCACATGGGGATATCACCTTCTCTTGACTTCATCCTGACATTTGTCTATGCCTCCTCGCATATTTGGTTGTGCTTATTTTGTTCATAATTTTTCTCCAGGCTTAGATAAATTGTATCCTCGCTCTATTAAATGCATCCTGCTTGGATATTCTCGCACACAAAAAGGATATCGTTGTCTTGACCCACTCACAAAACGCAGTTATACCTGTGTTGATGTTACATTTTTTGAGTCCCAACCATACTTTTCCTCCGTATAGCTCAGTCACATGATACATTAGCATCTCCTCCATTACCTATCCCATGATCCATGTCTCCCACTATAGACCCACTGCAGGTGTACACGAGGCGTGCTCGGCCATAACCAGATTCATGTCCCTCACCTCCTCTTCCTGCAGATCCTGATGTTCCTCGCCCCTCTGATATTGATCTGCCTATTGTTCTTCGTAAAGGTATTCGGTCATACACTACTCATCCTTTGTCTAATCATACTTCGTTTGATTACGTTGGTCCTGCATTCCACGCTTTTGTTGTTTCTCTATCATCTACAGAAGTTCCAACTTCCTACTCTAAGGCTTATCAACACTCGGCTTGGCAAACTACAATGGATGAGGAAATGTCTACCCTTATCTCTCGTGGCATTTGGGAGGTGGTGGCTACACCACCTTTTGTTGATATTGTTGCCTGTCGTTGGGTATTTACTTTGAAATTTAAAGTTGAAGATACTATTGATCGATACAAAACTCGTCTGGTAGCCACAGGATTTACACATACTTATGATGTTGATTACTTTAAGATGTTCTCTCCTACTACTCACCTAAATTCTATTAGAGTTCTGTTTACCTTGGCTCTTAATTAATCTTGGCCAATGTATCAGCTAGATGTGAAGAATATCTTTCTTTGTGGTGATTTGCACAAGATTATGTTCATGGAGCAACCTCTAGGGTATATTGCTTAGGAGAGAATGCTACTATGGTTTACAAATTTAAAAAGACTATTTATGATTTTAAACAAAGCCCTAGAGCCTAATTTGATAAATTCAACACGAATGGGATTATCATTCTTATTGTTTATGTTTATGACATCCTAATATCCGACAATGATATATGTGGGATAGATGAAACTAAGAAGTATTTGCAGTAACACTTTGTGACAAGGGATATGGGACGTCCTAAGTATTTCTTGAGAATTGAAATTGCTCACAACACAAATCTGGAGTTTCATTATGCCAACGGAAGTATGCTACATATTTACTCAAATAAGTTGGATTGCTTGGAACAAAGCCTGTTGATACGCCTACGAATATTAATTCAAGTGTTTGGGATGATATGAGAGAGTTCTTTAAGGATAAGGTAGACGGCCTCTTGGGAAACTCATCTACTTAACAGTAATGAAACCTAACATCTCTTTTGTAGTTGGAATAGCCAGTCGTTTTATGGATAAGCCGAAACAAGTTCACTGGGATGCCGTTATCAGGATTCTTAAGTACATTAAAAAATCTCCAAGAAAATGGTTGTCGTTTAAGAGAAATGGGCACCTAAAGATTGAAGCTTATTCTGATCCCGACTATGCTGGATCTAAGATCGATAGACGGTCCACTTCTGAGAATTGCACTTATATAGGGAGAAATCTAGTAACATGGCGAAGTAAGAAACAAATTGTTGTTGCTAGGTTAACTGCTGAAGCTGAGTACAGAGCCATGACTCACACTGTAACTAAGATGTTATGGCTGAAGAATTTACTTGAAGAATTAGCGTTCACCTACAATGAACCATTGTCAATGTACTGTGATAGCCAAGCAGCTATTCACATTGCAAGTAACCCAATTTTTCATGAGAGGACTAAGCATATTAAGGTTGACTGCCAAAAAATTATCACTCCATTCACATCATCATCCAACCAAGTTGTCGATGTCTTCACTAAAGCATTAGGAGGAAAACGATTTTGGAACTTTGTGACAAGCTAGATATGATTGACATATATGCTTCAAGTTGAGGAGGAGTGTTTAATACTTCTGAAGATTCCCTTAATTGTAGAGATTATGATTGATTTAGATTAGCTTGATTATAGAGATTGTGATTGATTGTAATTAATGATTGATAGACATACTATAATTATAGGAACCTCTTTCCCTCCTTATGTATATAAATACCTACATGTAAGTAGATTATTGTGATGAGAAATATATTGTCTCTTTCTCTTTTACAGACAATCATCTACTTAACATCATGATCTCAGTAGATAATACCCAATATGGCAATATGTACCGCCCCAAGCTAGTGCTAGAAAGTATTGGTTGGCACAAGGTATAATTGATTGTTTAATACATCCATCTCGGCTTGGACCTTATTAAGCATGATGAACTACAACAGCTACCTGTCACTTTTGTCTCTTTCACCCCTTTCAAACTTATGAAACCTCAATCAACCCTTGTTCTTCCTTTCACACCCTTTGACACCTACATCGATCCACATTTTGTACCTATTTTGATTCCAGTTCCTGTTCTACAAATAAAAGTTGATGCCAACAGAGATGCATTGGAGGTATGAGCAATATCTAATTTGGGTGATAAAAACCTATGATATTAACCTCAGTTGCATGTTTCAAGAACCACAGCTCCCATCATAACCTAACTCGGATGTTGCAAGAACAGCTCTCATACGATGGAAGTCCTACTAACGAGATACCAGTCAGCACAGGGGCCCTACTAGAAAGGTAACATCACATTTTTCAATTTTTTTTTTCAAATTGTTTCTATGGAATTTAGATTTGACAATAAAATGAATTGGAAAGCCAATAAGCCAATTGAGAAGGGATCAAAGTAGTGAAGTCAGTCCAAAACAATGCTGATAGAATCTGATCCCTGATAGCTTAAATTGTCAGCTGAAATAGGTTGAAGGTGAAAACCTGAAACAATATCATTCTGGACTAAAAGCAAATAGCAAAATCAAAGTTTTAAACCTTTTCTTAACATGATTAAAAGAGTAAAGAGTTCGAATGACTGATATTTATAACTATAGAAATACAGGGCCTTACATATACATGTCAAAATGGCATTCATGTAGCTGATCCATCATAGTTGGGACATATGATGTGGAAGTGGAATGATAATATTCACTAAGAATTATGATTAAATTAGACAAACACATTTAAAAAGATGCTTCCAAGATGATGCTTTTTCAAAGCCTTATATGCAAAGCAGTCAAAGCAACAAGTTGCACTTTAATTCTAAATCCTAATTAATCAATCAAATAGTCCAAGTTGCAGTAGAAGAAGATATTGAACTATCTAGGTGAATATAATTGATCACTAAAAACTTAACTATTCAAATATCAAGAAGAAATGGTAGGAAAGTAACATATGGAAATTCATACCCAACCAAAACAGTGGTCAGTAGTACATCTATGAAGATGATTTACATACCGAATCAATAATATCCTGACAATAGATAGGACTCATGTAATAAAGAACATCGTGTACTGTGGCACTCAATGTCATGCGGAGACCTCGAACGTCATCCAAGGTTATTTTCTCAACTGCACTTTCGCCGCTCAGCTTCAAACCCTTTCTCCACTAAAGCATAGAGAACACGGTCTTAAGCATGAAGACAGTGATCAAATACATGAACATATCTAGATAAAACAAGCACAAGATCGAACTAAAACTTCTAACTCAAAAATTACTCTGATGACAATCAATTCAATGCTTGTAAAAGTTCATGTACACCAAGGTTTAAAGTTTCATATCGTACCGGTTGACACTGACAAAATTTGTTGTTCCAACCGAGAAGAAAATATAAACTATATCTGTCGCCTGTAGCCTGTAGCCGGTAATAGCAGATGATAACGACGAGAAGATTAGTTTTGGATCTAACATTCTTTTGCGCCAAAACTCTAGCAGCATGGGCCTCAACCAAACTCTCTGCGAGGTCATGGTGGCCAATAGAGGCCACGAGGCTTCCACGAGCTTGCAGCCATCTGGTGGCCAGGCAAGGCCGCAAGGCCTTCGTGAGCTCGCAGCAGCCTTGCAGCCAGTCATAGAGACCAAGTTTTTATAAAGATACAAATACATGTATTTAAATCATGAACATTTATTCACTTTTGACTCTGAGTCTAAAGTTTCAGGGGTTTGAGGATTGACTTGGGTATGCCCAAAGGAAGATCTAAATTCACCTCTCTCATACATACATTCTCCTTTACCTATAAAAAAAAAATGCCTTGGACCTTGACAAGATTGGTGGTAGGCAAATGGTGATCTGCAATATGTATCTTGCAGAATCATCAATTGCAACCACTGTGTCAACATAATCATCAATGTCAACTGCCACATCATTGCATCACAGTGAAGAATGCTGTTATGGCTGTTGACATGCCTTTTAGCATGGCAGTCGACTAATATAAATATGCAATGTAGAAATGAGATGGATGTTTACCACATCAGTTTCCTGTTACTAACCATTTAGTAAATCTGACAAGCAGATATTTACATAATATCGACAATCTGGTGATGTATGGTAACAAAAAAAAATACTAGGGAACTATTTGTAATCTGTATGGTAGTTTAGGAACCATTTATGTAATATCAAATTCATACATATCCCCTAGGCTTATGAACTTATCATGTCCCAAAACAACCGAGGAAAGGAACAATAAGGTAGATAAACAAAAAAGATGCTCATACAACTTCCCCTGTGGTGACATCACCAATAAGTTTCCAACGGAAGTATTAATGAATGGCAGAAATTGCTCACCTTCATAATAAGGCAAAATAAAAATAAAAAGCGGGTCAAGATTCCTTGTTTTCATGAAGATGGATGTGCACACTCTTATACAATCAGCAATATTTACCTGGCAGGGAATAAATAGAATCCTCTGGGTGCTTTTTTGGTATGAAGTTAAGTGTCTCTCAGCTAAACTTGATGTTATACGACGAAAATCACCAACATCATCAACCAAATTTGCTTTCTCTAATCTTTGTCCAATACCATGAACCATGAAAACTAGGTGACCAACTGGCACCTGCAGTACCAAAAATTGGAGATTTGGATTAAGCAGTAAAATGATAAGACAACAGAATCCATATCGTTGGAATTTCAAAAGCTCATAAAATCATGAATGATATCGGACTAGTTCAGGTAATGTAAGTAGTTTCACATAAACAAACCCAAAAAAAATCAACTTGTATCAATAAATTCTTTTACTCATCTAAACTTGCTTTTAGTCAAACTAATGCTGTAAAAAAATCAACTATTGATAATTAGTTTATGTAAAGGGTGTTTCTTTCATTAGCGGGTTGTTTCTTAGTTTAGTCATTGGTAAGCAATTCATTCATTTAATGAGTTTATACCTATGTAAAGGCATCTCACATAATATACAAGGCAATCAAATGGTTGCAAGAGGATTCCACGTTTCTCCTACATCTTCCTTTATTTTCATTTCTTCCTCTTACATTACAAATATTTTCTACAATTTTTTTTTTTTGTCTTTTAGCAATCAAACATTGACCATATACATTAAATAGAGAAATAAGATCAGGATAGCACAAAGCTATTTAGTAGTCCCAAATCTATGAAGCAGCATCTTCATCATCCAGCCATGTTTGTCCTAACCATTTGAAGCAAGCGACATGACTCTTATCCTCCATTAAGCTCTATACAAGGTGATCCCACATTCTCACCAAGTGATATGCAAATTAAATAAATTCTTTTTTATTACATTGACAAGTGTTTTCTTTAGTCCCAACTCTATGCATATTATCTATATACAACTTGGTGATGATGTACACTACCTTGGCATCGAGTTGGAATATTGTTATGGTAGGAACTCTTCAACTTCAAACTTTATTGCTCAGAAGTTGGATTATACCGACAGAAAAAGGAAAACATACCAAAAGAAACATCTCTAACTTTAAAATTCAAGGTATTTGGATCATTAGGGTACACCTGAGAACAGTAGTCATCCATTTCTTCCTCTTTCTGCTGCCGAAGCTCATCCTGATCAATTCAAATTAGACTAAAATGAACCAAAAATTCACAGGAAACCTTAGTTTCACATAAAGGACAATGAGCATAAATGCATAATAACATCAAGAAGATATGAAACCAATGGGAAGCATACATCCAGAGACTAGGTATTTATATTTGAGTTCAGCTGCCACTAAATTAGCAAATTGAGCCCTTTGTGAATGAGACAATGGTCACAGATAAGTTCAATGGAGAACGATTTAATTTGAGTGTCCTAAGAAATTATTAACATTGATTGAGTCCACTAAGTGCATACTATGCAGTTTTATGGCTCACCTAATCACAAATTATTTGTAAAATCTTCCCTGCTTATTTTATGAAGTGGTGTCAGTAGACCTAATCGAGCATTGTGATCAGGTCAGCCATATGATAGGTGTTAGTTCATGCTTTGCCAGTGGCCAGTAGTTGACACATAAAAGATAGATGAAAAGGGAGATTTGAGAGGAAAAGAAAGTGAACCTCAATTGGAAAAACTCACACAAATGTGTGTCCTAATGGGCAATATTGTGAAGGGAAACAAAGTAAAGAAACAATAATGGTTTAACTTCTTTAGATCCCTTCCAATGTACGTGCTTATTTCAAAGACCATAGCAACAAGATAGTAACAACAATAACAACATTCAAGCCTTATCTAACTAGGTGGGGTCGGCTATATGGATCATTCTACGCCATTGGGCTTTATCTCATAGTATATCATCATTTATATTTAAATAAATTTTATCTTGTTGTATTGTTGCTAACCAAGTCTCTTTTTTTTGTCGTTCTCTTGCTCGTTTGATATGAACATTTGTCATAGTTTCACATTGTCTAACTTGAGCATTTATTGGTCGTCTAAATACATATTCGTACTATCTTAAACGTGTTTTGTTTTCCCTCAATAGGTGTCTCCCAATTTTTTCTCTAATATTTTCATTCCTTATCATGTCCATTCTTTGTATGTTTGCATATCCATCTTACGATCCTCATCTCTGCAACTCTCATCTTCTACTCATGTGCTCGAGTCATAACCCAACACTCAACTCCATATAACATAGCATGCCTAATCATCGTTTTGAAAAACTTTCCATTAAGACTTAGATATACTTTACGATCATAAAGAACACCATACGCTTTTCTCCATTTCAACTATTCCGTTTGTATTATATGTAAGACATCTCTTTCAATCCCTCTATCCTTTTAAAAAATTATTTTAAATACTTAAAACTCGCAGACAACTCGTCATCTCCTATCTTAATAATTGTCGTATTACGTCTAATATTACAAAACTTAAATCTCATATATTTTGTCTTTACTCTATCAAGCCTAAAACCTTTCACTTCTAGCATTTACTACCAAGATTCAAGTTTAGTATTTATTCCTTTATGTGTCTCATCTATCAAAACAATATTATTGCAAACAACATGGACTTCTAGCTAACTCTTGATGTAACCCTATCTCTATGAGAAATACTTTAGTTAATTCGCTTAAAGTCGTCAATTTTGTCATTACGTTCTTATACATATCCTTAATTAGCTCAATATATGTTAACACCTTTCTTTTCTATAATTCTCCATATAATTTCCTTAGTCTGTTTAATCGACGAATATCATATGTAAGTCTTGCTTCCATTCTCGATACTTTTCAATTAGTTACTTGAGAAAATATATAGTTTCTATTATTGACCTTCTAAGCATAAATTCAAATTGATTTTCAATCACTATGATATCCTTCCTTAGTCTTTTTTTCTATTATTCTTTTCCAAAATTTCATTATATGACTCATTAATTTAATACCCATTAGTTTGCACAATTTTGTACGTCTCTTTATTCTTATATAAGGAAACTAGAGTACCTATTCTCCACTAATCAAACATCCTTTTAATTTTCAATATTAGGTTGCATAACTTTGTAAGTCATTCAATACCTTTGATTCCCTAGGTATTTCCATACCTCTATCGGAATATCATCTAGTCCAATTGTTTTCCCATAAATTTTGATATCATCTTATTCCATGTTATACTCAAGTCGCCGTATATTTTTGCTAATACTTGTACTCTTATTCTTTTCTTAAATATGTTTTGCTTTCCATCCTTTAACTTTTGCCACTTAATTCTAGGAGTCATGCATATTTTCCTTTTATTGGTACTATGCTTAAGACGTATATCGAACACTACTAACCTATATTGATTAGTTAGGTTTTCTCTAGGGATAATCTTATAACCTTTACAATTTTTTCTATCATTTTTCCTAACCATAAGAAAGTCAATTTACAATTTAATATTCCCACTTTGAACGTGACCAAGTGTTCTCTTTTATTAAAAAACATATCAAATATTAACTAGTATAAGGTCATGCTATCGCCAAATCCAATATAGTTTTCCCTTCTTTATTTCTTGTTCCAAACCCTTAACCCTATGCATCATATCATATTCCTTATTTTTCACTCCTACATGTCCATTAAGATCTCCTCCTATTAAAATCATTTTGACCGGCAGAATATTTTATAATACCTCATCTAAGTTGTCCCAAAACCTAGATTTGGTGTATTCATGTAATCCTACTTGAGGTACATATATGTTAACTACATTAATAGTTTCTCTCGCCACCACTATCTTGAGAGTTATAATTCTATTCCCTTTCTAACTACTTCTACTATTTCATCCTTTAGCGAACTTTGACAATATACCTACTCTATTTCTTATTTTACTCCATATGTGTACCATAACTTAAAACTCGAACTCTCTATCTTTATCTTCTCCCCTACCCATTGTCACTTGTACACACAAAATATTAATTCTTCTCTTAATCATCGTATCTACTACCTCCATTGTTTTACCAGTTAGCATTCCTAGATTCTATATTCCAAATCTTAGACAATTAATTTTTACTATAATATTTGCTATTACCCACCCTATAATGTAAGAATTTTTGCATATTTAATACTACACTCAAATTCTCATAGAGATGTAGTGGTCTTTGTTGCACGTTTCTTTCGGAGAACATTCTAGCATTAGCTTAATAGTTTAATGGATCCATTTATTGAGCATTTGCTTAAAAGTCCATGTTGGCTAACAATATAACGTGCAACCCTTGTCCTTTTTCATCCATGCTTGGGATCGACATCGACGGGTTTAGCAATAAGATAGTAAATTGAATAAAAATGTCAATCAAACAACTTAAAACATATAACAATCATCCTATCAAATGAATATTGATTTATTGTAATCTCTAATTCTCTACTAATATTCTAATACCAAAATGAGAATCATATGCTAAGTCAAATCAACCTATAAACATCTTAAATAATGTCCTAGTTAAATTCAATTTAACTAAATTGTATTCAAATGAGAAATTTATAATATCTTATAACGATGTAAAACATTGATATCAAATTTACGTCACTATTAACCTAAAAAGTTTATCAATATTAAGTTATAAGTGTTAACTTAGTATATTAATATCAATCCATATAATTACTGTATAAGTAAACTAATAAGTCAAATCGTGTCTGGACTTATGTCTAGACTTGTGTCAAATCCTATGTCTAAACTTATGTTTGAATCTATGCATAAAAATTCTGACTATCATTAAGAATGTGGGCTTACTCGTGGGAGAAGATGGTCGTCCTTAAACTAATGCATGTCCAGGATAAAACTAAATAAAACTCAGATCTTGAGAATGAGGTAATAATTTCTAATTCTTCATTACAAGTTGAAATTGAATTTCATGATGATGAGGACCTGAATCTTCTTATTAAAAAACTAGTGAGTGCATAAAACAACCTTTATATCCTCTTGCAAAATTCCTATCATTTGAACAATATTCACCATCACATAAAGCCTTCTTGATTAACTTGAACACTAATGTCATTTACATCACCTTATCTGAGGCATTTTCCATTGAGAAATGGAAAGAAATGTAGGCATTATAGAAGAATAAAACATGAGAATTACTCAAGTTGCCAAAAGGGAAGAAAATAAACCGGTGTAAAAGAGTTTATATAGTGAAATATAGAGTAAATAGATCAATACTGAGATATAAAGCAAGATTAGCCAAGGGCTATAATCAAACCTATGGGATTATTATCTAAACATTTTTTTTCCTAGTTGTAAAAATGAATATTGTCAGAATTTTAATATCATTGGCAATTAATTATAATTGGGAATTACAACAATTTGATATCAAGAATGCATTTTTGCATGAAGAACTAAATACTACTAGTACAACAACAACCAAGCTTTATCCCACTTAGGTGGGGTCAGTTATATGGATCCTGTTGGTCCGGATAGGCCGGCAAGAAGGAAGGTTGAATAGCCCTGCACAATTAAAAACAAAACAACCCTTCTCGGACTTAAAAGAACACTTGCATAAATAAAAGAAAAGAAATAAATTAAAAAAGATGAGGCTCACAGATTTTACTTGATTACAACCGGGGAGGTTGTTAATCCAAGGAATTGAATCGCACTAAGTATCTCTTTCGGGCGGAGAAGTCTTTTACAGCAGTAAAAGCACAAAAATGAAGAAGCTAAACAAAGTAGAAGGCGTATAAGAGTGTTGCTCAGTAATTCTAGTTCATGTCTAGCTTCTGGACCAAGGCTGTATTTATAGCCTTAGTTGGGGCGCCTGGAAGGGTTCCAGGAACCTGGAAAGTTCCAACCGCCTAGAAGGGGATAAAATTTTATCCCCTTCACAACGGATCACGGTCAAACGTGATCTGGTCAAAATTGCATTCCAGGCACCCGAACCCTTAAAGTCAACATTGTTGACTTTTTTCGGTCCAGACCCTCTGCTCCAGTTCTGCTTGCCTCAGTCCAGATGTTCCACTCCAATCGCTTGGGTGATCTTGGCCATTCGGAATAGGGCTCACCCGTACCCAACTTCCGGCCTTCTCGGGCAGGCTTTCACTCTGGCTTCTCGTCCCTCGAAATCATCGCGTGCTTCCTTCTCGTCCGCTAGTGTACTCATCCGCAGCTCTTCGTCCCTCGGATGCACTAAGCCCGTCGGCTCACTCCCGTGCTGACCTTCTCGCTAGCTGCATCTCTTGATCCTCGAGCAATCTTTCGCTCCGGTTTCTCATTCCTCAGAAACATCGCACACTCCCTTCTCATCCGCAGCGCCTCGTCCCTCAGACGTACTGATCCCGTCGGCTCTCTCCCGTGTCGTCCTTCTCGCTAGCTGCATCTTCCGCTCTACTTCCTGTGCTCCTAAGCTCCTGCACACTTAGACACAAAGTTAAAACACCACAAGACCTAACTTAACTTGTTTGATCACATCAAAACAACCTTGGGGTTCCAACAGATCCTTCTACATCATTGGGCTCTATCCCCCACTATATCAAAATTTATATTTAAATAAATTTTATCTTATTTTATTATTGCTAACCAAGTCTTTTTTGGTCTTTCGCTTCCTCGTTTGTTATGCACATTTGTCATAGTTTCACATCACCTAATTTGAGCATTTATTTGTCATCTAAGTACATGTTCGTACCATCTTAAATGTATCCTCTACAATTTTCCCTTAATAGGTGCAACCCTGACTTTCTCTTTAATATTTTCATTTCTTATCCTATCCATCCTTATATGTCTACACATCTACCTTAACATTCTCATTTTTGCAACTCTCATTTTTTGTTCATGTGCTCGAGTCATAGCCCAACATTCAACTCCATATAATATAATAGGTCTAATCATTGTTTTATAAAAAAATTCTTTAAGTCTTATAGGTACTTTACGATCACAAAGAATATCTAACGCTCTCCTTTATTTCAATGATCCACTTGTATTGATCCACTTGTATTTTAGGTAAGACATCTCTCTCAATCACTCCATCCATTTACAAAAATGATCATAAATACTTAAAACTCTTAGCTACATACAACTCATCATCTTCCATCCTAATAATTATTTTATTATGTCTAATATTGCTAAACTTAAATTCCATATATTCTGCTTTACTCTACAAAACTTAAAACCATTCACTTGTAACGTTTCCCGCCAAGATTCAAGGTTAGCATTTACTCCTTCACGTGTCTCATCTATCAAAACAATATCATCTACATATAACATGCACCGTGGTACTATATCTTGGATGTGTTCAGCGAGTTCATCCATGATTAGTATAAAAAGATAGGACCTAGAGCTGATCTTTGATGTAAACCTATCTTTATGGGAAATGCTTCAGTTAATCTACCTAAAGTCTTCACACTTGTAATTACATTCTTATACATATCCTTAATTAGTTCAATATACACAATGGTAGCACCTCTCTTTTCTAAAATTTTCCATATAATTTCTCTTCAAACTTTATCATAAGCTTTTTCTAGGTCACCGAATACCATGTGTAAGTCTTGCTTTTGTTCCCGATATTTTTCAATTAGTTGTCCGATAAGATGTACAACTTCTATTATTGACTTTCCACCCATGAATCTAAATTGATTTTCACTAACCGTGGTCGCTTTTTTTAATCTTTTTTCTATTACTTTTTCACAAAATTTCATAGTATGACTCATTAGTTTAATACCCCTATAGTTTGTATAATTTTGTACATTTTTTTATTCTTACATAAGAGAACTAGAATCCTTACCTTCCACTAATCAGACATATTTTTAATTTACAATATCAAGTTGAATAACTTTGTAAGCTATTCAATACCTTGTTCCCAAGATACTTCCATACTTTTATCAGAAAATTGGTCCAAATGCTTTTCCATTTTGCATCTCATTTAAAGCTTGCTCTACTTCTAAAGTTTGAATTCTATAATAAAAATTTAAATTTCTAAATTCATTTGACTTACTTAAATTACCTAAATTACTTGGTCATCTAAACTTTCATTGAAAAGTTGATGAAAATACCAATTCCATCGATCTTTGATTTTCACATCGTTTACTAGTATCTTATTACATTCATCTTTAATATATTTTATTTGGATAAGATCTCTTGTCTCCCTCTTTCCCATTCTTTTGTATCCAATTTTTTATGTGTTCAAAAATTTCATTCTTAGCTTCCATCACTGTTTTCTTAGCCTCTTTCTCAGCTATTGTATATTTTTTTTAAGTTTTATTCGTTCTTACAAATATATAATTCCTTATAGGTTGTTTGTTTTTCCTTCAACTTTAATATCATCTTATCCCACGTCGTATTCGAGTCATATATTTCCCCTAATATTTGTACTCCTACCCTCCCTTAAATATGTTTTGTTTCCTATTTATTAACTTTCACCAGTTAATTCTAGGAGTTGTGGATATTTTCTTTCTATTGATACTATATTTGAGGCGTATATCCAACACTACTAACCTATGTTGGATAGTCAAATTTTCTCGAGGATAACTTTGCAATCTTGACAAATCTTTCTGTCATTATTTTTAACCATAAGAAAGTCAATTTGTGATTTATTATTCTTACTTTTGAATGTGATCAAGTGTTATTCTCTTTTCGTAGAAAACATATTAGCTAGTTTAAGATCATATGCTATTTCAAAATCCAATATAGTTTTTCTTTCTTCATTTTTTTTGTTCTAAACTCATAACCCCCATGCACTCTATCATATTCCTCTTTTTTTACTACTACATGCCCATTTAGATTTCCTATCAAAATCGTGTGGAATGTTTTGTAATACGTCTACTAGGTCACCCCAAAATCTAGATTTGGTGTGTTAATCTAATCCTATTTGAGATGCATATATGTTAATTATATTAATAGTTTCTTTTGCCACCACTATCTTGAAAGCTATAATCCTATTCCCCTTTCTAACTACTATTACTTCATCCTTTAGCAAATTATCAATAACAATACCTACTCCATTTTTTACTCCTTCATGTGGACCATAACTTTAAACTCGAATTCTCAATCATCTTTGTCTTCTCTCCTATCCATTTTGTTTCTTGTACACACAAAATATTAATTCTTCTCCTAATTATTGTATCTACTACCTCTATCATTTTACTAGTGAGTGTTCCAAGATTTCATGTTCCAAATCTTAGACAATTAATTTTTTTATAATATTTATTCTTACCTAACCTATGGTGTGAAAATTCTTGCATATTTAACATTACACTCAAATTATCATAGACATGTAGTGATCCTTGCCAAGACCCTGCAACGCGAACTCTTGCATATTTAACACTACACTAGAGTTTTCATGAAGATGTAGCGGTCCTTAACGAGACATTACAGTTAGACCCTACAACGCGTTCTTTCCGAGAACATCCTAATACTAGCACAATAGTTTGATAAATCTATTCATTGAACACTTGCCTGTAAGTCTATGCTAGTTGGCACCTAACACACAACCCTCACCCTTTTTCAACCGGGCTTGGAGCTGACTTTGGTAGGTTTGCACGAAGAACTAAATGAAAATATTTATATGCAAATCCCATCAGGATATGGAAATAATTTGAATACTCAACATTATAAGTAAACTGAATAGTCTTATATGGACTTAAGTAATCACCACAAACATGGTTTGGTAGATTTACCCCTGGTTTGAAATCTCATAATGTGTCGAGCAAAACGACCAAAATGTATCGTTTCGTTAAATTATCAAAACTTAATACCACTCGACATGTATAATGTCTCCTTCCTCTATTTTATCTCCTTCCTCCTTCAACCTCTAATCCATCACAGGCACCATGCACCAAAATGTTAGCACAATAAGGAAATATTATTGCTCTAGTCAAAAGACCGAAACTATGACACAATTTAAAATCTTAAACCTTAGATTTGCTAAAGTTAAGATTGTTATAGGGTACAAAGTGAAGGGCGTTATACATTATTCATTAAATTTTTCTTCAGGGGAGTCACAACACACTCTTAGTATATGCTTATATAATAATGTTAGGAAACGGTGAAAGGAAAGACACTCCTAACTTAGTTTTTACCAAAAAAATTTTAAATCAAAATATTATGAAGCTTAAAATTTTTTCTTGGGATTGAGTGGCTCACTGCAAGGCATTTTCATCTCCCAACAAAAATATATCAATGATCTTCTCTTACAGAAATAGGCAAGGAAGCATGCAAGCCACCAACTACTCCAATAAATCTAAATCTCAAACTTGAAATTACAGAGTAAGATGTCACAATAGATAAAGGAATGTATCAATATTCGGAAGGAAAACTTATGTATGTCTCATACACCACTAGACATAGTATATTCAGTAAGAATGATTACTCAATTCATGAATAACCCAAAAGAAGCTCATCTACAAGCAGCTCACCAATTATTATAGTATCTCAAAGAAACACCAGAAATGCATCAAAGGTCCACCAAATATTGCACCTTTCTTTGTGAAAAGTTAGTGAGCAAGAAATTGGGGTGTTACGCTTCATCAAGGAGAAACGAAAAACTAGAGAGTGGGTTGATTTGTACTCCTTACAAGTCTACATATGAACAAGTTGAAGATATACTTACTAAAAAGTAGCTCAATGTTTCAAAGTATTATATTCAAGTTGGAAATCATAAATATCTATTCAAAAGTTTGAGGTGAAGTATAGAAAAATATAAAAAAAAGATAGTTCAGAGAGTGAAGCTTCCGCCAATACGGGTCTTAGAGAAGGGTATATCAACCTTATCCTGCTTTGGAAGAGACTATTTTCGAGTGTCAAATCTATGATCTTCACGTCACATGGTAGCAATTTTAGCATGACTTCACTGAAGTGTAGGAAAATATGATTTCTTAAAAATCTGTTTAGTTTCAAAAAAAATTTAAGGGTTTTTTATTAAAAAAGTTGTTTTGAAGAATAAATCTTATTATGAATCTGTAAAAAAAAAAATTAGGATCTCATGCATTGGACAAGTTTTTAAATAATATATTTTTCAATTTTCAACAAGATATTGCAAAAAAAAAAAAAAAAAAAAAACTCCGGTGCCTTTATCTAATATGTGATAATTTGAAGCTTGAAAAAGCCAAGCAGTATCCACTTAAAAAAACAAAAGCAAACCTAAAAGTAAATTTGAAATATGTGACATTGCTCGCTTTCTAATCAATCATTATTAAGAGTAGAAGTTTAACTAATCTATAAAATCAGCTATGTTTGTTCAAAAGGTGGTAAGAAATGTTCCAAACTTAGAAGACCAACCTGAGTAGGCCTCACTGATCCAGAAGTTGAGAAACCACGTCTTAGTTTAACCACAGCACCACCTCCAAAAGAGAAGCCAATGTTCTCAAAAGCTAACCATGCTTCCCAAGAATCATTTTCTCCTGTAAAAAGTGCATGCAATCCCTGTGCAGGTAAATATTTTTTTAGCAAGAGGATAGCATGTATTGGATTGGCAAACAATTGGATCAACTGACATACTGGAGATGTGCCCTGCAAATCAATACGAGCAGCAAATTGACCTGAAGGTTGAAACGTGCGACGATGCCATACCTGAATGTATCACAATTTTAAGGGCTAGTGTCGCTATAAAAGAGAAACTAGGCTGCTGAGGAAAAAAAAAAGATCTTCAAACTTTCAAATACAAAAAAATAAAGATCAAGGGGGAGGCAATGAGCAGGGAATTATTTTTGATTAGCTGCATAAAGGTGTTCCAGGACTTCATTGCATTAGAGAAACTTGATTGCACTAAAGATTACTAGATCAAGTACAATAGATATTCTTTGGTCATCAGAAACAGAGAAACCAGCTACGAAAATAAGAATGCAGCTAACAGTGTCTTAGAGTTAGCTTCTTCCTAGAAGAACACATTTGACTCTCCAAAATAAGTACTGTAAAATACTGAATAGAAGCAACAGATTTCAGGTCCTTAACATACCATATCTTAGAAGTGCACAGAACAAGCACAAAAATAAAAAAGCAGCCTCGTGCGAATGGTCAAATCTATAAGTATATGAATATAGCATAACAGAGTTCATACTCGACAATTATAGGCCAACTCTAGTTGTTCTGCAACATCCTCACGTAGTGGAAGCCAATCAAGTCCACCTTTACGGGCAAACCAATGGCCTCTTAAAACACGTCTGTTCTCACCACTCCAATACACAGGGAAACAGTGACGCTTAGTTAAATCCACCTGCCCAGAAGAATTTCAACAGTAAGCTATGATAATATTTGTCATTTTAATAAAAGTTGTATAAAATCAAATTCATGGTTAATTAAATCTTGAGCATAAGTGCATGTTAATATATATAAGTAGTCACATAGACCGAATTAGATTATTGAGTTCTATGGAAAATGAAAATAGATAATGGTGCAGGTCCCAATGATTAGTTAAGTGACTAAATAAAATTTTAAAAATTAAAATACGTTTGATGGAATAAAGAAAATGCTTTTTAGCACCAAAATGTTTGAGCATCACCAAAAACTTATCACAAGAGGGATCAACATCTACTAACAGTTATTGTTGTTCAAGAAAAGATGGGCTACTTGGTGAGAATAGAGAGAAGAGTGAGAAGATCAAAACATTCCAATTTCTTCACATAACAATCATCCCTAAATAAAGAGAGAAAAAAAGAATGATTATTTTAAACAACTCGTTTAGCTCCTTATCTTTATCCTCTTCTGCCTTGTTGGTTTTTGGACAGATCCACCAAACTAATAGGGCATCAATGGCCTAGTTGTTATTGGTATCGTAATCGAGAATGAATAGTCAAAAAAATCCAAGAACTGGCTGGGGTTTAGTCAAATCTCTAACTATATTTGAATTGGTTTTTAGTTGAATGAAATAATGAATGATAACTTTAGGATCATTGTTGATTGAGACAAATTATTGTCTTCACTTCCTTTCCACAATAATTTTTTTTTTGTAATCCAGGTATCCAGCTCTTCAAACCGACTAATCCTAGAGACGATCGGCCCGGCCTACGGATGTTTCTCACTAGCCACCACTAGCTAATAGAGTAAATCCAGGTAGCGCTCACATCGGACCAATAGTGTCAGACGTTCACGGCTAGAAATCCACTGTAGGCAGAAATGCTATATGGGTGGAATTTTGAACCCTGATGCTCCAATTTGCGCCACCCACTGTGGAGTTTCGCAACACCGTGCTTCGAGGGGCCACAATAATCTTTCTTGATCCACACTAGTCTTGCTTGATTGATAGCGGATGAGAGAGAGATGGATGATGTGTCAAGCCTAACAAGTAATGACAAGATTAAATAAGTGATCCCTGAGAACCTTGAACAGTGGCAAGATAAAGCTATTTAAGATTTTGGCAAAGTTTCTCTTCTTCTAATGTTCTGGTGCAACTTCTCTAAGAATCAAAGTAAGATTAAAGTGAAGCTAGATCAATTAAAAAATTTCAAAATTAGCTTAAATTGACGAACTATATACTACTTCCTAACTACTACTACTTAATCCCTTAACGAATTATCTACAATAATACCTATTTCATTTCTTATTTTACTCATTCCTTTTCTCCTTGTACCATAACTTAAAAATGAATTCTCTGCTTCTCCCTACCAATTTTGTCTCTTAAAAAATAAAATATTTTTTATTTATCAAAGCTAGGACGGAAACGAGGCAACTTCACGAAGGCCTCACGGTCAAGCCTCGCTGCTGCAAGGCTGTTGAGAGCTTGTAGAGGCCTCGTGGCTAGGCGAGATTGCCACAAGAGGCCTCATAATTAGACCTCACTGCTACAAGCTCACGAAGGTCTCGCAGTCAGGCCTCACTCCTCCAAGGCTCTCAAGAGCTTGTAGAGGCCTCACAACGACTGACATTTTGATTGTGGTTCCTTGTACTAAAGCGTTTTAGTGTTGGTTAACGAGTGGAACGATAAATTTCACTTGTGCCACCCTACAGAACTCTACACCTTAATGCTTACATAGAATTATATTTAATGCTCAGATGCATATTGTGCTTTTTAATTTATTTCTTGAAAATTCTAATACTTAAATATCTAGTTGTTGAAGTTTATTTTTGAATCTAAATTAACCAAAACCAAATATAAGGTAATTATAACAAGCCAAGTTGAATATCTAATTGTCTATAGTTTAAAAATGTAAACTAGTCCAAGAAGGGGATTATAACTATCCAAATAGAAAGGAATTAAACAAGAAAATTTATTGGAAATTGTCTAAGCACACATTAATGCATGTTGTGTCAAATTATATGATATGAAATCTTATTGTCCGTGATGGATATTATATAACCTTGTTAGAATAAGCTTGAAACTTGCAATTTAGAACTATGGAGACAAATTTTAGAATAAAAAAACCTAAACTGAGAAATACATGAAATATAATTTCATAAATTAAAAGACAGAAAAGGAACAACTAAGTTATTTGCATGTGAAATTCTAGATGTGCTTTAGATAAATTATAAAAGATCGATAAAAAAAAGTGATAATTAACAAATAAAGCGAAGGTGGTTGAATGAATAGAGGCTCATGAAGTCTTGTGTAATTGTCATGTTCCCCTTAGACTAAGATGAAATTTTTAATACTATAATATAAGCAATCATGCTACATGTGTTAGCGTGCTAGGTAGTTAAGAAATAATATGAAAAATGAGTAGATACAAGAATATTTAGATGGAGAGGTGGGGTCACTAAAATAGATGGAAGAAAAAAAAGATTATTAATGGTAAGAAATATATATATATATATATAGAGAGAGAGAGAGAGAGATAGAGAGAGAGTAATTGAAATGTTATGGCAATGTTCAAAGTCAAAGACAAATGATTTACTTCATATTTAGACAGTTTACAGGTTGAATTAATTAAACTTGTGGTAAGAGCAAAAAATAGACCAAGAAGACTTCACTTGACATTTAAAGATATCTAACCAACATCTAAATAAGTGGGACACATGACTTGTTGCTACAATTGGAAGGTAAAGCACAATACAAAAAATGTCATAAACAAAATGATATACCCAATTAGAATAAACACTTATCCAACATATTATTTAGACATTAACTGGTAAGTAAATATAAAAAACAATATCTAAAGGAAAATGTCAGATTGTAGAACAAGTATAGGAAATACCTCATAAAGACCACCTTTTACAGGGACACCTACTCTCTCTTCCTCTACAGCATACAACTCATCATATTTGTAGTCAAAAGTTAAGCTACTAGTCGTTTGAGGTCCACTTGGACCCTCACTACATTCTGCATATTCCTTCCACCAATGTGCAAGTAATTCTTCCTCCATCTGTCACATTTTTCTTTTGCAAACATTTCAATGACAAATATTTGAATGTAAAGTAGTGATGCTTGTTTTTTAGGAACAAAAGAAAACTATGCAACCAATGATTAGAAGATTTTACTATTTCAGAAGTTGTGATACAAATGAAACTTTTTTTATCAGAGATCTGATATGGAATGCTAGGAGTGTAAGCTAAGAGCAATTTGGAAACAAAATGTACTCAATACAGACACTACATGCTGCGATGTTAGAAAAAACTTTTATATTATAGTATGAAGCATCATCGCCTACATTTGGCACAAGCTTCCTGACAAATTGAGATATAGATATTTAAATAAATAAAATAAAATAGTTATCCACCAACCAAATTGGTTAACCTGGGCTTATCCTATCATTAGACAAAAGACCACATTTAAGGCTATCTAGGTGAGATTATTCTATAAAGAAAAAGAAAACTGGTGAATACGCAGGATTAAATTCTTTTAGACCTCTTGTCTTGTTATCTCCTTTGTCAACTTCGTCATTAACTCCTTAATTATAGTTGTCAGCAGAGAACCAAGATTGATGAAAATGATTACTAGAGTAAACACTAACTGAAGTGAAAATCCTCCTATATCCTTTAACTAGTACAAAAAAACCTACACACCATATGTGCCAACTATTAGTTTAATAACTTCTTGGTCCATGTAAATATGTCACAGAAAGCTTAGAACTTAGTTCTAGGGGGTATGTAACAGTTCAGAGTGTTTGTTTGCACAAAGCAGACATATTCCCATGATAGAATTGTCAATGAGTATGAAACTGTAAGTTAAGGAGGCCCATTTCCTCTACCAAAAGAAAGAAAGAAAGAATAAACAACAGCATGTGTTAATCAAACAATTCCCTTGCCTCATGGTTGTATTTCATCATCATAATGATACAACGGTTTATCACAATATTCTTCTCCAATTGACAAACATAACACCTGACAATAATATTATTGGATCAAAAAATGATATAATAAACATCAGAAAAGTGTTTTAAATGACTTGAATCTTATTCTCTTAGTCCTTTCTACCATTCTACCATTGATACATGTCCATGTTCATACGAGGTGGAAAAATACTAGCATGTCAATGAGTAGACAATCAGTCTTACGTAAACAAGTAGCCAAGATGGTTCCCACAAAAATGAAAAATCATTAGCTAGTGGCTATGTGTAGTATCAGAAACTCAAAGGCAGAGAAGTTGAACAGATTGTGGTCCTAGTAGTGACCTGCAAGAAAGAAGCCTCTAGTGCAAGAGAATCCCTCTTACTGAATCGGAAATAATCACTCTTTCCGATAATTTCTGTTCTAGGAACTGAAGCGGCAAGCTCTGTAAAACAAGATAAACATATTCATAAACAGAGTACAAATAAAGCACTCTTATCTATATGTGATGGCATCATACTAGATTATGTTATTACCTTATGATAAAACTAGCATAACCTAACCAAATCATCTGACAGAAAGAGCTCGTCATACAATAATAGAATGACACTCTAATTGTACTATTTGAATTGGTCCTTTCTGTATAACTTATATACAAAGATGATCACGTTGACAAAATTGTCATAAGTTAACTAATTTGCAGGTGAGTTACTTAGCAGTGATCAAATTATGTACACTTTCTTTCTACTGAAACATTGAAAATAAATTGAGCCCAAAAGCAATAAGACTCGAACTTCATGAAAAGTGAAAATGTTAAACATTTCAAATTGTTTGAATATTTAAACACAAAGAGTGGATAAGACTCTATACATAATTATATTTGTGCAACTACTTTGTATGTATGTCAATATTTCTTCCTTTATGTACAGAGTAGGCATCTGCAGCACCTTTTTCTCAAAACGATAAGGAGCTCAAAAGTGAGTACCCCATAAAAGTCAAAATCCTAGAAAATGTATGTGACGAATTCGATGGAAAGGAAATTCAATAAACCAACCCTTTTCTGCGAGAGGCACTTTGCAAAAGTACCAACGGACATCATCCCCATCGGAAGGGCTCTTCGTGCATGCAAGATACTTCTGGTGGGCCTTGCAATGTTCAATTGCATCTTCCAGTTTGGCAATGTTTGATGGCGTATTCTTCAACAAATCCGGTGAAATCTCCTCAACCTGATTATAACCAGAAATATCCGAGAACAAAGGAATATCTTCATTGGCACTTTCTACAGCGCTAGTTACTTCAGCATTTGCCATTACCAAATACTAAGCAACTTTTAGGCAAAGATCTATAACTAGGGCGGCCTTCTTTGATCTGGTAGAAAGAGAAAAGGAAAAAAAAGGCATATCAGTGAACTGAACCAAGATCGTCAGTAAAGTAAACGAACATTGTCTGCGCCAAGTGAATAATGAGCTAGACAGGCAAGGAAGAGTAACAATTTCTATTAATTCCAGAGACAAATGAAGAAGTTAATCGTGAACACACCGACAACCGTGGCATCAAAATGAAAACAACTGCCCCCAAAATTGTTCAACCATAAAAATACCTGACACGAACTTTGCACGAAGGAGACCCCAATGGGAACCTTAATAACAACGGAATTGAATGCGGCAAAAAATCGCAAAAAAAAAGACCGATAAGACAAGAAAATCGAAAATAAATAAATAGACAACCGGAAAAAGAGGAAAGAGCTTACGGCTCGATCATGCGACCTCGAAATTGAAAGCTGAGATTTTGACGTGAGAGAGAAGAAGGTGTTGGTGTATTAGGGTTGGTAGCAAGGGAAGGGAGGAGGAAGAAGCAGCGGCGGAGGATGCGTGGGGCTATGGCCGTGGTCGAATTTGGGAAGGAGAACGCTGCGGTGGCGAGGGAATAAACGGGGCAGTTACGGAGGGTCCCGCAGTGGCTTGCACCTGCGTTCCTAACTTTCTATTCGCTCCTAACTTTCAGCTTGGCTGAAAAAAAAGAGTAAATATTACTTAATTAAAAAAAAATCAATGATCAAAACACATATATTTGGACCTTAAAAAATATCCCATGTACATTCGAAAGATCACATCAAAATTACATCTATTCTTCACTTGCAAATATAATAAATACATGTGGCATAGTTAAAAATCTAGCCACGGTGAGACAAATGTTCCCTTGTAGTCTCCTCTAGTAGACTAAGTCTCTGTTTGGAAAGAAGGGAAAGAGAGGAGGAATAAGTAAAATATTGATGTTCACTTTATTTGGAAAAGAGAAAGGGCTAATAGGGAAGGTAACGAAGGTTAAATATATAAAATTATAAAAATAATTTGTATTTCATCTTGTTATGAACTCTGACAACTACGACAGTAATGGAGATCTCGACATAAGAATTGTCAATCAGTCCCAACATCTTCATGTTCAACTCCCCCCACCTCATCTACGTCATGACTTTCTTGCCTCTTGTTTTCCTTTTCTTGATCTCTCCTTCCCTCAACCTTCTCGTGCGATTTTATTCTTGGATAGTGGAAGGCATGGTGAGGATGATCACGCTAAGGAACTCGGACGGTGAGGTGTTCGAGGCGAAGGAGGCGATGGGGATGGAGTCATAGACCATCAAGCACATGATAGAGGATGACTGCATCGACAACAACATCCCCCTCCCCAACGTCTAGGATCCTCACCAAGGTGATTGAATACTGCAAGAAGCATGTCGATGTTGCCGCCTCCAAGTCCTCTGAGGACACCGTTGGACCTTAAGTCATGGGACACCGAGTTCGTCAAAGTCGACCAAGCAAATTTCTTTGATTGAAGGAGGGATAAATTGGAACAAATTTCCTTCCCCTTCCTTACAACCCAATTTAGAATGTACGAAATTATGTCTATCGAGCATGCAGGGATAAAACTTACCCTTCTCTTCTCTTCCGCTCCTTAACTCATTCCATCCTAAACAAAGGTCAATTCTCCCCTTCCCCTCATTTACTTTTCCTTCCCCTTCCCTCACCTCCTCCCAAATAGAGCATAAGTGATATTCTCTTTGTCGAGTTCGTTTGACACATTACCAATCAAACTCGCACTTTGGTCCATAGAGTCATGCTGATCAAACATCGAAAGAGTAAGTGGTCAAAGGTCTCATCCACACCTTGACACAATGGGCATGCCTTGCATTACACATATGGCTGTCGGTCTTAATCCATAGCCTTTCATGGGCAAAAAGTTACAAAGTGAATATTGTTGGAGTGTATACTAAAAGCCTAGCTTTTGTAAATATTTATTTTTGAAATAAAAGAATCACATTGGTCAATATTTATATTTATTTGTTAAATGTAATTGTTTAATTAATTTATATAGTATACAACATGGTGTGTGGTGTCACACACAGAAGATCATGTTGACGGATCTTTATAAATTATAAACAGTTGCTCACGACTAAAATGGAAAGGAACAAACCATCGGAATAGTCGTAGTGTAATTAAGTATTAGTTTATCTTGATTAATAAATTACACTGGTACACTCTAAGTGTATTGAGTATGACCATTTAGGTAAGTTCTTTTTATACTGACTTAATAAAAGAACTAGAACTTAGTTATTATGGAAGTGTGTGCTCTTAATCCTAATATAATAACAAGCACATATATTTAATATTTATTTCTTTGACTTATCAAAGGGTGAGGTTTAGCTCGATAAATCAATATACCCGATAAGTTGGGAAATGATATTACTTATAGTGTGTGTTGTTGATTATAGAAGGAATCTGTGTCCTACTTATCTAGGTTGAGAATGTCCCCAAGAGGAGCTCGTAAGGATTGTCATGTTAAACCCTGCAGGTGGACTTAGTCCGACATGACAATGAAGTTGAGTGGTACTACTCTTGGAGCTAGATATTAATTAAGTGAGTTGTCAGTAACTTACTTAATTAGTGGGCATTCGTTATCTTAAACACGGGGAGACTAACATACTCATGATAAGAAGGAGTCCATAATGTAATTTGGGATTTGTGCGGTAGTGCGATAATAACTCTCTAGTGGAATGAGTTATTATCGATGAACTTGAGTTGTGTGTTCGGGGCGAACACGGGATACTCAAGCTCATCGGAAGGCCAAAACCAATTTCTCCTCTAGGTCCCTGTCGTAGCCTCATTAAAGCCTCAAGTCCATCCAAATATAAGCTCATCTTGATGTCCAAGAAGGGGGTCGGTCCAATGCTTGGTGACCAAGCAAGGGCCGGCCACATCCTCTTCCAAGGGGTCGGTCCTATTGCTTGGTGATCAAGCTAGTAGGGGTCGACCACAATAATTCAAACAAGGAGGGTTATTTTGAATTTTTAAAATCTTCTTTTTTGTAGAAAACTATAAGTTTTAAAAGAAAGATTTTAATTTTTAAAACTTTCCTTATTTGAATTAGGCCTCATATTTTAATAGAGAGTTTTAAAAGTTTTAAAACTTTCCTTTTTTAACCATCCTCGTGGTTTAAGAAAAAAAGAAAGATAAGTTTTAAAATTTAAATTTTCTATCATCATGTTAAAAAAGGAAATTTTATAAGAGAAGTTTTAAATTTTAAAACATGGTTTTAATTTTTAGAACTTTCCTTTTTTAACTCCTACTTTAGGAAAGAGAGCTTGTAAAATTTTATAAGAGTTTTTCTTCTTGTAAAATTTTATAAAAATAAATATTCCTTTCCTCTTATGGGGGCCGACCACCCTTGCTTGGTGCCCAAGCAAGTGGCCGGCCATGTTTTAAAAAATAAAATCATCAAATTTATTTTTGGTGATTGATTCAATCAAGAGGAAAGAAAAGGAAAATTTAAAAGGGAAAAGGAAAAACTCTTGGAAGATTTTAATTTTTGTAAAAATTCTTCCCTTATTTGCCTTGGGCAAGTATTATAAAAGAAGGGGTGAGGAGGCTTCATGAGACACAACTCTTATTCTCTTGCTTGGAGATCTCTTAGTGGCCGGCCCTCTCTCTTCTCCCTTTCCCTTTGCTCTCTTCTCCTTGGTGGTGGTGGTGGCCGATTTTAGAGGAAGAGGAAGGAAGCTTTTGGGTGGTGTTCATCTTGGAGGATCGTCACCCACACGACGTCCAAGGCGAGGCGAGGAATACGACAGAAGATCACGAGGTCATTAGCATACAAAGAGAAGATATAATTAGCAATTATTTTCCGCATCATGCTAGTTATTTCTTTTTGTAAGAATTCCAAACACAAGAGGCATTAGATCTAGTTTTTCGAATTAATTTTTCGAGTTTGTGTTTTCTTCTTTTTTGAATTTGTGATTCGATTATTCTTTTTGGTTAACCTAGAGTTATTTAAGGAAATTAAATATTAGCTTTCCTTAAAAGACTTTGTCTAGGCGGTGGTGGTTGCTCCCATATCCAAGAAGGTCATGTGCCTCGCCATGTAGACCTAGAAGCCAATTTTGGAAATTAATATTTAATGAAATTAATAACATAGGTGGATTTGAATCAATAGTGTTAAGTTCCGCTTGCGATTCAAATCTAAATCATTAAGAACAGATAAGTTAAATTTAGAATCAATGATATTAAGTTCCGTCTGTGATTCCTAATTTAACTTCTAAAGAACACAATAGGTTATTTAAGGAAAGATTTGACACTTGTACAAAAAAAAATTGTACAGTGGAATCGGTACATTTTCCTAGGACTAACTAACAAATATGTGTTTTGACATGACCCATGAGGTACGACTTCCAGATAACATTTGACAAGACCTGAACAATACTCTACAAACAAGAGAAATCATATGCTTTAAAGACTCCCTACTAGTCAGACGCAGACCAATCAGCAAGCAGCCTGCAGCCTGCAGCCTGCTCTGATAAGGTAGCATGAGTTAGAACAACATCCCTAAGTTATAGTAGTCTTTTGACAAGCGGAGAGTCAAAAGCCTTCCTGTAATACCCCGGTTCTGAGATTCTGGTTAAGTATGCTTAAAAGGTTAGATGATACTATTTATATCACTAAAGTGCACCTTCCTTTTTGGAAGCCCAAACTTAAGAACTCCAAAGGTAAGCGTGCTTGGCTTGGAGAAATCTGAGGATAGACGACATTCTGGGAAGTTTTCCAAGATACGTATGAGTGAGGACAAAGTACGTTGAAAGGACCTCCAGTGGTCTATGGAGCTAGTCGTCAACTCGATGGACAATTCTGGGTGGCATTCCCAGTTCGGTCGGGTGGAGCCCGCCCGGGCCGGGGTGATATAGATGGTATCGGAGCAACCTTGCGACCGTGAGTGCCCTTGTGGCAGGAGCACCCAGGGCACCACCTAGCGAGGGAGATTCTGGGATTTATTTGTGGCGTGATTCGTGGTTACACAATGAGGACGTTGTGTCTTTAAGTGGAGGTGATTGTAATACCCCGGTTCTAAGATTTTGGTTAAGTATGCTTAAAAGGTTAGATGATACTATTCATATCACCAAGGTGCACCTTCCTTTTCGGAAGCCTAAACTTAAGAACTCCAAAGTTAAGCGTGCTTGGCTTGAAGAAATTTGAGGATGGATGACCTTTTGGGAAGTTTTCCAGGGTGCGTATCCATATCACCAAGGTGCACCTTCCTTTTCGGAAGCCCAAACTTAAGAACTCCAAAGTTAAGCGTGCTTGACTTGGAAAAATCTAAGGATGGGTGACCTTCTGGGAAGTTTTCTAGGGTGCGTGCGAGTGAGGACAAAGTACGCTGAAAGGACCTCCGGTGGTCTGTGGAGCTAGTCGTCAACTCGATGGGCAATTCTAGATGGCGTTCCCGGTTCGATCGGGTGGGGCCCGCCCGGGCCGGGGCGTTACACTTCCATTGCCCCACCCAAATATCCACTCGATTCAAGGTGCTGATGATGAATCCATCGAACCCACAGCGAGTCCTTCTTACACTAAATATTCTAAAGCGTATGATTGTGTAGAACAAAATTCCACACCTGAAGGTCATGAACCTAATCCCCCCTCCTCCTTTGGGGAAGACATTATAGCTTAAGAGATCGAAGGGTGTTTGGATGTCTAAACAAGGCTCTACGGATTGCATACAACTTGTCAATGGCTCCACATGAAATTGACAATATGGAAAGCCAAAAACAGTCTTGACAATCTGTGATTAGCAGTCAGAAGTTTCTTAGCCGCTAAAGATTGCCAAAATATTAAAATGGGAATTCCCCTTGCTTGAAATTGGTCCATGCCAACATCTATCCATTGTGTGTTGATCAGTCCAATAATATATGTAACAACTCTAGTTTTTTTATATATTTTTCTTTTATAATAATTCATGTATTATATATATATATATATAACTTAAATCTACATTTTCGACATGAAGGGAAATACTAAATTCTTGTCATAGGGTATTGAATTTATTTGCAAACAAATAAACTGTTAGAGTATGCATAAATATAAACTAAAAAGCTTTGGGTTGTGTGTCCAACACCCCAAGCCTGCTCACTGGTCACTGCCTCCCGTCTCACATGTCTCGTATCCTGAAATAAATTCAACGGTGAGTCTACGGACTTAGCATGTTCAAAACTATGTTATGCAATAGTTAGTGCGTATAATCGAGTGTACTAAGGGAAGCACATGCTGGGTAACTTAAGACTTGACTGCTAGTATATCATAGACATGAACATAAGCATAAGCGTCTACATAAGTAGAAGAGTGTAAACATAAACATAAACATGTAAATAAGCTTAAGCATGAGAATAAACATAATCATAAGCATGTATATAAACATTGGCATAAGCATACTTGCATGGCGTAAACACATATATTAGGGATGAGCATAACCATAATCATATATGAACCTATCATAAACATAACTTGAACATAGACATAATCATAAATGTAATGCCACGTAAACAGACTGGCATGTCATAAATCACGTAGGGTTGGTGATCTCTTGGGCCAAGGTCACAGATCACACTCTACCTAATAAGATTTGGTGAGCTTCCGGGCTAGGGTTATTGGTCACACTCAACTACATAGGATTTGGTGATCTCTCGGGCTAGGTCACCGGTCACACTCCCCCACATAGGATTTAATGAGGTCCCAGGTTGGGGTTACCGGTCACACTCCACCATGTAGGCTTTGGTGAGCTCCCGGGCTAGGGTCACCGGTCACACCCAGTAAGCTCCCTGAGCTTGCCCAAATCATAGTGTGATCGCTATTTAAGCATGGGCATAATCATAAATCTAAATATATGCATGCAAATTTATAGCATAAGCTTAAGCATAAACTTGTGCATTCACATAACATGAGCATGCATAACATAAACATATACATATGTACACATAAAGGTCCCTAACATATGGTACCAAACATAAACGAGAGCATACTTTTCGCACAACATAGATGATTGCATAATTAAAGCATGAACATGAGCATACTAGAGTATAATCATAAGCATAATTAAAACATAATTCTTAAACTTGACTAGAGAATGAACATAAGCATAACTAGTGCATTAACATAAGTATGACTATAAACATACTACTTGCGAAACATAAACATGAACGGAACTTAAAAGTTCTACACTATAATTTGAGCTTACAAAGTTCTCTAATTCCTAATGGAAACCAAATAGAAAACATAAAGTAATTGTAGTGCAATACCATAATGAATAAACCTCCTAAAAATAGTGATTAAAACTAAACCCTATATAATCTGAAACATGAAAGTTCTACACTATAATTTAAGAATACAAAGTTCTTTAATTTCTAATGGAAACTAAATAGAAAACATAAAGCAATTGTAGTGCAACATCATGATGAATAAACCCCCTAAAAATAATGATTAAAACTAAATCTTATAGAATCCAAAACATAGAAGTTCTACACTATAATTTGAGAATACAAAGTTCTCTAATTTCTAATGGAAACCAATTAGAAAACATAAAGCAATTGTAGTGTAACACCATGATGAATAAACCTCCTAAAAACAGTGATTAAAACTAAACCTTACAGAATCTGAAACATAGAAGTTCTACACTATAATTTGAGCATACAAAGTTCTCTAATTTCTAATGGTAATCAATTAGAAAACATGAAACAATTGTACTGCAAGATCATGATGAATAAACCTCCTAAAAATAGTGATTAAAACTAAACCCTATAGAATTCGAAACATGGAAGTTTTACACTATAATTTGAGCATACAAAGTTCTCTAATTTCTAATGGAAACTAATTAGAAAACATGAAACAATTGTAGTGCAACATCATGATGAATAACCCCCCTAAAAATAGTGATTAAAACTAAACTCTATATAATCCAAAACATGGAAGTTCTACACTATAATTTGAGCATACAAAGTTCTCTAATTTCTAATGGAAACCAATTAGAAAACATGAAATAATTGTAGTGCAATATCATGATAAATAAACCCCCTATAAATAGTGATTAAAACCAAACCCTATAGAATCCAAAACATGGAATTTCTACACTATAATTTGAGCATAAAAAGTTGTCTAATTTCTAATGGAAACTGATCTTGTCTGAGTGCTGAGTAGATGAACGCTGGGGACGTGGCGCTCTCGGTGATGACGTATAGACCTTCGACTGTTGTGAACCTCCGGCAAGAACCTGCAAGCACAAAACCGAGCCGAGAAGGGGTTCCCGGCAACGGCCCTCCGACGCTCAAGTCAACTTCGGCAAAAAAAGATCGAGGTGGAATGACGAGAATGAGAACTGTAACTACAGTGATCTAGAATGCATACCTCCGTTGAAGCCTGGGGGTCCTTATATAGGGCTCCCGGGGGATGCGTGCACGCATCCCAAAGCGTGCACGCTCCTCAAAGCATACCTAGAGTGGTCGTGTCAGAAAAGCGTGTCTGACGCCATACCGCAACTGTCTGAGCAAATCCCTGACAGGACAGTGGAAACTTCCACCGTACTATTCCCTGTACGACCCGGCCGCCGACCATGTTGCCCGTCGGCGGTAATTGTCTCGAGGTTGATGTCACCCATTGCCCCTTTTTATCCTCTTCTATGTTGTTTGTCTGTCACTGAGCCGAACGGGACGACCGCTTAGGCCTTCCAGCGTCTGGTCAAGGGAGCGTACCGGGCCGAGTGGGAAGGTCGCTCGGCCGCACACTAGGACGAGCAACACTACTCGACTTGACGTTCAGCCGGGCGGACAAATCGCTCGGTAGACCTACTCTTCTTCTGAGCGTCGGAAACCTGACCTGTGGTCGGTTTGTCTGCGTACTGGTTCGGCTGCTATCTCGGCTGCTAGGCCGAGTCCTGTCTCCTATCGTCAGGAACCATTGGCGGGTCCCCTGGACTTTGACCTCCCTGCCCACATGTCATTGACCTCTACCAATGTGGGCCCCCCTATCCTTATCACCGGATCAGAAACCAATTAGAAAACATGAAGTAATTGTAGTGCAACATCATGATGAATAAACTCCCTAAAATAGTGATTAAAACTAAGGTGTATGCATTCCATAAAAACATATTTGTAACTAAGATGCTTGTACACAAAAAAAAAAAAAAACCGAATCAAACTATGATGATTGCACTCAACAAAGCTGAATCAAAACTAAGATGCATGAACTAAAAAGAGGATTTAAAACCACATTCTATAGTATCCGAAATCCACACCAAATCTAAAGTAATCATAAGTAGAGAACATGACTTCAACTCTATCTTGCTACCAAGCCATTCCTTCTTCTCCTCTTCTTAGAGCTAGGACCGGTGGTGGTGGTGGTGGTGGAGGTTAAGGTGAAGGCTAGGGCAAGCAGTTTTTAGGAGGAGTTTAAGGTTTTGGGAAGTAGCCAAAAATCCAAGGAAATGAATGCATTAAATAGGTTTTTCCATGACTCATCCAACTTTGAACCTTTCCACTATAATTACTAAGTCATATGATTTTTTATATTAAGTCATATAAATTTTATATATACTAAGTCATATAAATTTTTTTATTATACTAAGTCATATGAATTTTTATATAAAAATTTATATCCATGTATTATATAAATTTTTATACACATACTAAGTCTTATAATTTTATACACATGATAAAAATTTATATCCATAAGTTATATAAATTTTTATATACATACTAAGTCATATAAATTTTTATACACATAATAAAGATTTATATCCATGGTTTATATCAATACTAAGTTATATAAATTTGCGTATAAAAATTTATACATATGGGTTATATAAATTTGTATATATTTACTAAGTTATATAACTTTTTTATATAAAAATTTATACACAGTAGTTATATAATTTTTTTATATACTTTCTAAGTCATATAAATTTATATAAAAATTTATACACATGGGTTATATAAATTTTTATATACTTACTAAGTCACATAAAATTTTTTTATATAAAAATTTATACACATGGGTTATATAAATTTTTATATACTTTCTAAGTTATATACATTTATATAAAAATTTATACATGTGGGTTATATAAATTTTTATATACTTTCTAAGTCATATAAATTTATATAAAATTTATACACATGGGTTATATAAATTTTTATATACTTACTAAGTTATATAAATTTTTATATACACATTTGGATATAAAATAAATTTTATACATATTTATATCTAACCGTTTTCTTAATATAATTAATCAATTCAAATTTCATAAATATAAGCTAACTTAATTAATTAAATCTAACTAAATTTATCTATTTAAATTAATCAATTCTTAATTAAAACTAAAATAATCAAATAAATCTACTTAATTAAAATAATTTAGTTTCGGACACTATAATATACAACCTTAATTTTTGTAGATTAACCCTCATCCTAGCCACATCATTGAATGTCTTCGAACACTCGACAACTTGTGTGATGATGGATTCGTCAACTCTCTCAAATAAGAGGAGGTCATTCGCATAAATCAAATGAGTGATACCCACAGCAGCACACATAGGATGACGATGAAAATCTAATTGAGCCGTCGCTACCCCAAGAAGCCAAGAGAACACTTCAAGACATATTCCAAGCAATAGTGGGGAAATTAGATCACCTTGTCGAAGTCCACGAGCTCCCTTGTGTTGGTCCCGGTGCGACCGACTAGAAGGAGGTGAATACTTTGAAATAATAGTTAAAAATAATCTCTTACTTTTGCTTAGCAAGGATGCATAATTTAATTAAACAAACATGATTAACATAAAATAAATAACAACTTAAAAAGACAATAAGTAAGAAGGTTGAAATTTTTTACTTGGTTATAACCTAGGTGGTTGTTAATCCAAGACAGTTGCAAAGCTCCACTAAAAATATCTCCTTTGTTGAAGGCGGAGAAGTCTCTTATACTCTTTAAAAAGCTCAGGTATTAGCTAGGAATTGAATACAAAAGTTGTTGTTGAATTCGTAAGTTCAGGATCATTTTTATAGTTCCTGAAAAATGTTATCTGCAGCTTGAAGGTGTTGGACCGTGTAGGCTGGCTAGAAGGGGGGTTGAATAGCCCTGCACAAATTAAAACAAAAGTACCCTTCTCGGACTTTAAAAGAACACTTGCATAAATAAAATAAAGAAATAAACTAAAAAGACAAGGCTCACAGATTTTACTTGGTTACAACCGGGGAGGTTATTAATCCAAGAAATTAAATCGCACTAAGTATCTTCTTCAGGCGGAGAAACCTCTTACAGCAGTGAAAGCACAAAAATGAAGAAGCTAAACAAAGTAGAAGGTGTATACAAGTGTTGCTCAGTAATTCTTGTTGATGTTAAGTTTCTGGACCAAGGTTGTATTTATAGCCTTGGTCAGGGCGTCTGGAAGGGTTCCAGGCGCCTAGAGGGGGAAAAAACTTTATCCCCTCCGCAATGGATCTTGGTCAAATGTGATCTGGATAGAATCAAGTTTCGGGCGCCCGGACCGAAAAAGTCAACACGGTTGACTTTTTCGGTCTGGGTCCTCTGCTCCGATTTTGCTCGCCTCGGTCTAGATCTTCCGCTTGGGTGATTTCAGCCATCCAGAATAGGGCTCACCTGAACCTAACTTCCGATCTTCTCCTCGAGCAAGCTTCCACTCCGGCTTCTCGTCCCTCGGAAATGCCACGCGCCTCCTTCTCATCCGCCCGCGTACTCTTCCGCAGTACCTCGTCCCTCAAACATATCGAGCCTATTGGCTCTCTCCCGTGTCGTCCTTCTCGCTAGCTGCATCTTTTGCTCGACTTCTTGTGCTCCTAAGCTCCTGCACACTTAGACACAAGGTTAAAACACCACATGACCTATCTTAACTTGTTTGATCACATCAAAATAACGTTGGGGTTCCAACAATCTCCCCCTTTTTAATGTGAGCAATTTAAGTTAAGTTAGGGTAAACAGATATAAAGTTAAAACAATAAATTCTACAATAAAGTGAAAAAATTTAAAAATATTTAATTTGATCTGCCTCCCCCTAGATTTAATATTTTTCTTCTCCCCCTTTGATGACATAAAAAAATGGGGTACCAAAAAAAATCTAAGGGAAAAAAATTTGAAAAACTTATCAATTTTTGAAAAACTTAGAAAATAAGTTTGAAAATTATTTTGATATTACTAAAAAATGTGCAATAATTTTTAGAAACTTGAAGTTTTACAAAAAAATTAAAAAAAAAATCAGGCAGAAAAATTTTCTTAGTTTGAAAAAAAAAATTGAGAATTTTTTCTAAGTTTTACTATATATATATATATATATATATATATATATATATATATATTGAGAAGTTTCTAAAAAAAATTTCAAGCAAAAAAATTTTCTAGGTTAAAAAAAAATCTAAGTTAGACAACCTTGCAAAAAAAAATTTTGAGAAATTTCTAGGTAAAAAAAATGTTTGAAAAACTTTTTAAAGCATTATTTAACTTCAATTTAATGCTTTATCAGTTAGTCAATTAAGCATTTTATTTCAATATTTGGCTTCCTGATTGTGGCGAGGCATTAGACATTCTTGGTTATTGGAGCAACAACTACTTTCTAGACAAAGCCTCATAAGAAAATTAAACGTTTAATTTTCTCGCTGAAATCGCTAAGTCTAAATTAAGGTTCAGGTTAGACAAGACTTCGAAATCCAATATACGTTCCAGCCAACTAGATTAATAAGGACTTTTTTAGGGACATATTTCTTTGAAATATTTCTAATTTGTCCTTTGTGTTATCTATAATACCAATTTAGGTTATTGAATTTTCTAAAACCTGTGTTATATGAGCATGTATTATTTTTCAAGTTACTTATTTCTTTTTACAAAATATCATTTTCCAATTTAATCTTATCAAATTCTTCTAGTGGGCAAAATTTTGCTAGAATTAATTTTAAAATTTTAATTTCTTTTTCAAGTTTACAACAATCTTTGGTTAATAATTTCATAAACTTAAATAACTTGTCAGGTGGGAGAGATCATACCTGACTTACCTTGTCGACTTCGTTATCCGTAGCTCCCCCTGAACTACTGCTTTCTTCCGATGTAGCTCCCCCTTCATCGATGCTCTCGATGCTCATTTCGGACGAGCTTGCTTCGTGTTCATCTTCTTGATGACTTGCCATTAATGCAAGTCCGGAGAAAGTCTCGACTTCTGATTCGGACGATGTATCATCCCACGTCGCCTTTAGTGTCTTGTACTTGTTCGTTTAGACAGACTTCTTTCCTTTATCCTTGTCCTTGTTCCTTAGCTTGGGGTAGTTGTCTTTAACATGTCCTTCTTTATTGCAGTGGTAGCATCTGATCGTCCTTTTCTTTCTACCCTACGAATGGTTAGTTTTTCTGGATTTACATAACTTTTTAAAACATCTTACCATCATCACCATTTCCTTGTCATCGAGAGAAGATTCTGACTCATGTTCGTCTCTTGTTACCTTGAGGGCGATGTTGTGCTTTGGCTCCTTCGTACCTGCACATCTCGATTCATGCACTTCAAACGTCGAAAATAATTCTTCTAAGGTAATAGATTCTAAGTCCCTAGAGATATAGAAGACATCTACTAGTGATGCCCATTTCGTATTCCTAGGGAATGCATTAAGAGCGTACTTTAGTGAATCTCGGTTACTTACCTTTTCTCCGAAATTCGAAAGTTCGGTGATGAGCTCCTGAATCCTCGGGCGAAGATGTGCAATCGTTTCTTCTTCTTCAAGTCGTAGGTTGGTCAGCTGGTTGCAAAGTAAGTCCCGTCTCGCGAGCTTGGCTTCGGACGTCCCTTCGTGTGGCTAAAGGAACTTCTTCCAAAGCTCCTTTGCTGAGTTGTAGGTACCGATCCGGTTGACTTTTTGCGACGGAAGGATGCTTAGTAGATGGAACTCTGCTTTGTCGTTTGTCACGTAGTCGTCCTGTGATAATTATCATTTATTGATGCTATTAAAGCTTTTATATATACTTGACATTTTCTTATCCTCTCGTGCAATTAAATGTTGTTTAACATCATATTTTACGAGTTAGGATATTATTTGGAGCTTGTTATAATTTCTCCCTAATTTTGGTAATATTTCATGATTTTTGTAGGGAATCAAAAGATGAGATAAGAAGTTGGTTCAACTTATTGGATGCTGTTTCACATTCAAATTGACTCCAACCCATTGAGCCTGAACCAAATCAAATTCCTCTCACCAAACCCTAAACCTCACTTGAGCCCAACTTAAACTCATTCATTGTTCACCCGGTTCAAAAATAAGTATAAAACCCAATTTCTTCGCGGATGAACAGTGGCTTGCGCTACTGTTCATCTGCGACCTCTTTCCTTCCGCGCGATCGCAGCCCCCATCTTCTTCCAAATCTACTTCTCAGTGAGTCTTATTGGCGTTGGAGCTTCCATCCATTTTCTTCCAGGTTCTGATCATCTGTAGGCGTTCTTTTCTTCGGAGCTCAGATCTATTTGTGTGCTTCCTCTGTTTCAGCCTTCATCGGAGGAGTTCTTTGGTGACAGTGGCTCGCCCTCCATCAGAGAGCATCGATCCAGAGAATCCAGATTTCAGATATGCAGAATTTCAAGCTTGGCAGTTCCAATCTTCACCAGCTTTTCCGGGAAGTATTTCTTTGGTGCTGGTGAGATTGCACTGAGTTAGTGGATGAGAGTTTCTTCTTCAAGACCGAAGTGAAGTTTTCATTTAGGTTCCTTGTGTGACGGCAAGGAAAGGCTTGTTAGAAGAGTAGTTTTGATTGGAGATGGTTTAGATTTAAATCCTGCAATTTATGTATTTCTGCATCTCTGCTTTCTCTAGATCTTGCTGTCAAATTTCTTGTTCTCTAATTCTGAACTATGTAGTTCTAGTTTTGTTACCTTAGATCTCTTTTGTGCAATTCAATTATGCTTTCTTTCCTGTTTCTACAGCTAGAGTTCTACATTTCTGTTCTACAGTTGTTCTTCTTGCAATTCCAGTTTCGTATCAAGTTTCTGCACACGTCATTTCTGCAATTTTAATTCTGTTATATCTCCTTTAGCTTCTAAATCATAGAGTATGTTAGTTTTCCTTAGCTAGGATTTGCTTAAGATCAGATTTATTAGCTACATTTCAATTCTTAATTTAGAATTTGAAACAAAACCCATCAAACCCCATTTTTATAATGAAAACTCCAAAAAAAAATAGTTTTAAATCTAAGGCAAACGTTCTACTATTAGTTTCCTTGTGAGATTCGACTTGGGACCCGTACTACATCATTGTTTTTATGAATAGAGAGTTTTCAATATTAAATTGTTAATTTGATGATTGACAAACACCAAATTTTGGCGCCGTTGCCGGGAAAACTAGTAGAGTCTGTTTGTTTTTAGATTGTGCATAGTTTATCTTTTCTTTGGTTTCACTTCCTTGATTTTAGTGTCTATCTACTTTTGTTCTAACTATTGATTTTTGGTGGTATGACCAGGTCCTCGTGTGATAAGTTACTTGATCTTGATCCAGAAATTGAGAGGACCTTCAGAGCTTCGAGAATTCAAGAGAGAATTTCAACGGATTCAGAAAGTTCTTTATCATCTTCAGATACCCCCATGGCTGATCATAGCAGAACAATGAAGGAGCTTGCAGCTCCTGATGAGGCTTTCAAGTATTCTTGCATTACTTATCCAGACTTGGCAGGAGACTTCGAGCTTAGATTTGGTTTGATTCATCTACTTCCCAAATATCAAGGATTATCTGGAGAAGAGCCAAATAGGCATTTGCATGAATTTCATGTGGTTTGCTCAACCATGAAACCACAAGGAATTTCAGAAGAAGATATCAAGCTAAGGACTTTTCCATTTTCATTAACTGGAGTAGCAAAAGATTGGTTGTATTATTTGCCACCAGGATACATCACTTCTTGGATTGATATGAAGAAGGCTTTCTTGGAAAAATTCTTTCCAGCTTCAAGGACTGCAATTATCAGGAAAAGTATCTGTGGGATTCAGCAAGTGGTGGGAGAGACATTATATGACTATTGGGAGAGATTCAAGAAATTATGTTCAAGTTGTCCTCAACACCAGATTAGTGAGCAGCTACTAGTCCAATACTCCTATGAGGGTTTACTACCTACGGACAAAAGTATGATAGATGCAGCAGCTGGAGGAGCTTTAGTGAACAAGACTCCAAAACAAGCTAGGGAGCTTATTTCAAACATGGCAGAAAATTCACAACAATTTGGAAGTAGAGCTTTGACAACAAGAGGGGTTGGAGAGGTTCAAATGGTTTCCAATGAACAAAAGGAGATAAGAAGCTCATTATTGGAGTTAACATCTTTGGTGAAGCAATTGGCATTAAACAACGCTAATCAAGCTTCTATTCTGCCAAGCTTACAGTTTCCGTATCAATCAAAGGGAGTTTGTGGCATTTGTTCAAGCCAAGACCACAATTCAGAGTTGTGCCCAAATCTTCATCAAGATGAGTTAGTAGCAGCATTTTCTATAGCTCAATTTCCTAAAAAATATGACCCTCATTCCTCTACTTTTAATCCTGGTTGGAGAGATCATCCCAATTTTAACTATAGCAACTAATTTTATTAGCAACCACCTTCGAATCAGAATTTTCAGCAACCTCAACAGGGATTCCAGTAACAGAATCAGCATTTCCAGCACCCTTACCAACCTGTAAATAAATTCCAGCAACAATTTCAGCCTTATCAGCAGTTTCCAAATCAAAATCAGCAATGGCAATTCCAGAATCAGGGTGTTCAGCAAGGGCAAAATGTAATTCAGAATGCACTTCCAGCAACTTCAAGATTAAGTTTGACTCAAGGAAGTTCTAATAGCTCTTCAAATTCGGATACACAACAGAAGATGGATGATTTGATGCAACAAATTTTACAACAACAACAATTGTTTTTACAGCAGCAGCAACATCAGCAAAGGACAGATTCAGCTTTGCAAAACATTGAAAGATAGATTAGCCAGCTAGCAACGAATATAAATCAAATGTAAGCTCAAGGTTCAAGTAAATTACCTTCTCAAACAATGCCAAACCCAAAAAATGTGAGTACGTTGACTCTTCGAAGTGGAAAAACCACAACAGAACCAATAAAAAAGGTTCCAATTGGATCAGATTTTGTTGCACCAATTCCGGATTCACATTCATAAGATTTTGTATCAAGAAATTTAAATTCAAAACCCACTCAACCAGTTCAGATCAGTGGAAGAAATACATCAGAACAAACTTCAACAAATTTTGGTTCAGTAGAACAAGATGATTCACATTCAGCTCCAATTTCAGCTCAAAATATAGAGAAAGAATCACAACAGCAAGGTATTGAGGTTTCTGTACCATTACCTTTTCCTCAAAGAAGAGTCCAGCAAAGGAAAAATGTTGAAGAAGAGAAAGCTAGGGAATTTCAAGAACTCGTAAATTTGTTTAGCAAAGTGGAGGTGAATGTGCCCTTGTTAACCATGATAGAACAAGTTCCGAAATATGCAAAAATTCTCAAGGATGTATGTTTGCATAAGAAGAAATTAAAGGGGAATGAACTAGTTAGCATGGGAAAAAAATGTTTCACCCTTATTCAACCCATTCCTCAGAAGTGTGATGATCCAGGAGTTTTCACCGTGCCATGTACTATTGGAAATTATGTGTTTGAGGATGCTATGCTGGATTTAGGAGCTTCTATTAATGTAATGCCGAAATCAGTTTTTCTATCATTGGGAATTGGTCCTCTACAGCCTACGGGAGTTATTATTCAGTTAGCCAACCATAGTCAGGCGCATCCAACTGGAGTGATAGAGAATGTTTTGGTTAAAGTGAGTGACCTTATATTTCCAGCTGATTTCTACGTTTTGGATATGGAAGGTGATGTATTAATGAATACAGCTCCAATCATTTTGGGAAGACCATTTCTTAAAACTGCCAGAACTAAGATTGATGTGCATACGGGAACTCTATCTATGGAGATTGCTAATGTAGTTGTTCAATTCAATATTTTTGATACGATGCAACAAAAGAAGAGCCATTCTATTTTCAGTGTTTATAAATCCGAATGGCTGGATACTATGGATTTTCTTAGTGATGAAGATTCTGTTGAAGTTATCTCAGACTCTAATGAATTGGGATGTAAATCTAAACACTCTGGAGGTTGTATTGATAACAGGGAAATAGTTGAGGTAAGATCTAATTGTGGTCAAACTTCAGTGGAAGAGTCTATAAGTGTAGGGGATTGCATGGATGCATTACCTCAAGGATCAGTACCATTCATTGTACATTCATCGGAACTTGATAAGAAATCACAGGTAATTTCAAAGGACATTTCGGAGGAACTTGTGAAACTAGTGAGACAACCAAAGGAACTAACTAACCCATTGAATTCTTTTTGTGTTAGCAATATTTTTTCTAATGGTGTTATAGAGATGTAGGAGGTGTCTACTGGTCAAGCAACCAACTTAAGAAATTTCTTCGAGGGAGGAAATGAATCAGAGTGGACAATGTGAACAATAATGATGCAATCTACCCAAATTGAAAGGGGAGTAGTTCTATCTCGTTCTCGTTTATCATTTGTAAATATCCATTTCGTTACCTTGATGCATGAATAAACCTTTAATTTCTATAGGCAATCTTGATTTACAATAATGAATTTAGGTTTTGCAAATAATTCGTCATTGTAAATATCATTTCTTTATACAAAGGGAAGTTTTTAGTTTAGGAACAATAATAAAATTTGGCACCCCTTTACTTTTTCCTATAATATGTTAGAAGTAGAGAATGTGAGCTATATTTGAGAATCTATTTTGGGCTTCATGTCATAAATGGACTTTTAATTTTCTTAAGGTTTCTACTTAATAATGGATACTTGATTGGTAAATTGAAATGATACTTTTCATATCTAGTGAGGATGAGCCTTAATTGAGTGATGCACTTATGTTATTGTAACTCTAGGACTTGCTTTGATTCTTTCAAGACCACAATTCATTGGATTGAATCATTTTTGTGAAGGTAAATCGATTTGCTTAATTCTCTTCCACACAATATCTTGCTATATGTAATCATCATATCTTTTTATTCTATTTCAATTCTTCATCTTTCAATCTTCTATACATTTTGGATGTGGATACATTAGATGTTATATAATGAAATTCTGGTTGGGATATACAAGAGTTGAAGTGTGGGGGAAGAATGGGAATAAGATTGATTTAAATTTTTAATATTGGCAAGCATCTTTGAATGTGAGTTGTTGAATTAAGTATATATTGTTAATTGACGAACCAAAGAAGTGTGGAAGTTTGTATTAATTTGTACAAGACTCTTATCAGCTTGTTTCAAAACAGTGAGATACAGAGAGTTGAAGAGGTCTAGAAATTGGCATAAAACAGTTGAACCTTGGGCTTGGTAATCTACATATCAGCTCCACGTTGAAAAAGATCCAGAAATTCCAGCAACTTATGTTTTGTTGTGGAACCAATTTAGACACTATCAAAGTTGATTTTGAAGCTATAGATCTATTTGTGACTGCCAATCTTTGAGCTTATTCTGAGCTAATGTTTAGTTGACAAAGAATGAATGTTTAGCAGTGGAGTTTCAAGAGATGCTATATTTGGTTCATCAACACTGTTTGTTGGAACGAGTGTACAGTGGGAAACCTGTTGAAGCTGGAATTCAGAAATAAAGGATTTTAGTATTGTTGAATTGTGTATCATGAATTGATGTCAAGAAAAGAAGGGCTTGCATGATGAAGAGTTTGTAGAGAGATGAATTATCTGGCTGGATCAAGAACAATAATTTTAACTTTAGGCCTGATATCTCTGTAATTCAGCATCACGTTAGGTCTGATATTTTAAATATCATACCAAATAGCAGAAACTCTGAAACTTGATACGAAACTGGAATTGCGGAAACTCTGAAATCTGAAGAAGATGGAACTGCAGAATCCAGAATCCAGGAAATACAGAAATGTTAAGTTTGAATTCAGGAATTGCAAGCTATTCATGTCAAGTCTGCTGATGAATTTTCTGAGTATTGAAATGCAGGAACTTTGGTTATCAAGGACTGAATGTAAATTCTAGAAATGAATCTCAAGCTGTAGCAGTGAAGAAAATGCAGCTCTCGAAAAAGAATTATGAATTTGTTCCTCTGAGAAAATCAAATCAGCCGAAGTATCAAAAGATTACATAACATCTATAGAAACATGGATGCAAGAGGAATTGAGTAGCTAAATTTATTTGAATTTGGCCCAAAAGAAAGATTCAGGGAAGGGAAGCTGAGTTACTCACTGTGCAGAATTGTATCAAGGATCTATATTGATTTTCTGATAGTTATTTTATATCTTGTACTGAGAATAGTTTGATGGAGTACCTAAATTGAAAGGCGGCAATAGAATTGGGATTTTGAGTTGAAGATTTTGAATGAAGAATGCCTGATATTGTCGAAATCAGGACCACAGTAGGCCTGATGAGTTTAATATCAAACCCACGCTGAAACAATCAGAATCCAAGTTAGTGCATTCCAGTTCAAATTATTCTTTGATGTTCATTAAATGAAGCCATCTCTCATCTATTCAAATAACAAGTGTTGTGAAGAAATAAATTTCAGAGGATTATTGAGAATTAGCAAAGGAGATGGAGAAAAGGCAGCAAGAACACTTAACCTGCTGAATCTGTTCAACAACAGAAAGAACCCCAGTTTATGTTGAATTTAATTTCTGATCCGAAATTCATTCTAATACAAGCTTTTATTTGTTGAAGATTCAAGGAGATAATGTACAGAGCTTAAAATAGATTGCATGGATCAAAAGAAAGAAATCAGAATTGAGGATGATGGAAACTCTGCGGATTCAGAGGATTGAATTGGGATTCAGTTGTGCTTAATTAAATAGAAGTATTTTGAAGCCAGATGGCAATATATGTTCATGAGTTCGTTATCAATGGAAGGAGATGGAAAAGATTTTGGAAGAGTAGAATTACAAATGAAAAAGGAAGTTGTACTGTAGGCCTGATACATAAAATATCAGGACTAACAGATTTTCGAATTTCTGATTTTCAAGGAAATAGTTTGTTATTTTGAGGTTGAATTATGTTTTGTTATTTGCAAGAGAATTCTTCATTAAACAGAGTTGCATTCTATGGAAGAATCTATTGATTATTTTGATTGTGATGAAGAAGGCTTGATGCAATGGATTTAGGAAATCAACTCAAATGTTGGAAATCAAAATTGTTTTTGTTTGTGCCAACTGATAGTACTATGTCTGAACAACAATGTTGTTGTTGATTCTGCAATAAGCAAGATGGGTTTCTTTTTATTTTGAGCAACACAGGGCTACTGCACAGAATTCAGTTTTGGAGTTGTATCATTTATGTATCAAAATTCTGGAACAGATTTCTAATGAGTGAGAAGTTCCTTAGGCCGGATATTTTGAATATCAGGCTCAATAAAAATTCTGTGCCTTGCTGTGTAATGTGAATTATTGAAGTCTAGTTGTTTGTCAAGCATTGTTATATAATGATTCATCTTCTCCAACTGAAAATCTATTCTGTAGTTGTAGTTGGTACTGAATTTGCAGATAGTGGAAGTCAAAATTCGAGTTGAATTTTTGTGCCATTGTGAGAAAATTGTTCAATTTTGCTGTAGGTCAAATGAAAGAATTAAAAAGAATTTAAAGCCATCTTGATTCAATCCGAGCAGGACTGAAGTTTGCGTGTGGGGGAAGTATATAATGTTTTGAAAGCTTTGGATTTTCTACAAATTGAGTTGTACAAAGTTCTGATTTCATAAGCTGCTGAAATGCAAACTGTATGTGCTGAAATTTATTTGTTAAGCTGTTTTGGAATCAGAAAACTGAATTTTTGATGAAATATTAGGCCTAACAGCAACAGACTCTGAAATTGATGCTGGGAACAAGTTTTAGTGCTGTAATTTCGAACAAAAGGGTAAAAATTCAAGAAAGGAAAGTTAAAAGCTTTGAATAGAAGATGTTTCATGAGTCGTAAGTTGAAAGAGACAATGGGAAGGCTTTGATTGGGAAGGCTTTGACAGTGAATTTTGAAACTAAACAGCTGATACACAGAATTAGTTTTGAATCTGTAAGTGCAGTCTTGTGCCAAGAATTTGAAAGGCTGAGATTTGAATTGAAGTGAAGATGGTATACTTTAATAGAGAGTTAATGACATGGTTTCTTAGGTTCATACTTAAGGAAACAAGAACTCAGATTTTCAGAGAAAAAAAAATCAGTTTACATTAAACTCAAACAGAATTGATACAATTGTAGTTCAGAAAGGAAGAAAAGAGAAATAGGGAAGTGTGGCCAGATTTCATTAGATAGCATTTTTTATGTATCTATATCTTCCACCAAATTTGTTGCTAATTCTTTCTTCCTTATCTATTTCTTGAGAAATTTTCTTAATTACATTTGATTCATATTCTTATATTCTCCTTTCTATGATTTATCTTCATTATATGATTGATATCCATGAACATGGTGGAGAGTAGAAGATAAGCAAGCATATGGTAGTGCAAGAAGCGTAAGTAGCATGAGTGCCCTCCACTCTTTGTAATTACATATGAGATAGGATGAGGGCCACCAAAAATTTAACTTGTGAGGTTTTTAGTGTGAAATCATTTTTAATTTATTCATGATAGATGGAAATTATTAAGTAGTCAACCAAGAGTTAAGTTTGAAGTCTATGAATGCTTGAGATTTTGGAATGTGATAATCTTAGATGGTTTACTTTCTTTATTTTCTAACCATGTTTAGGGATTTGTTTAAGGGGTGCCATTAAAGTAAGATTTTTAATTTCCTTAAATTGCACGAGACGTGCAAGAATAAGTGTGGGGGATTTGATAATTATCATTTATTGATGCTATTAAAGCTTTTATACTTGGCATTTTCTTATCCTCTCGTGCAATTAAATGTTGTTTAACATCATGTTTTACGAGTTAGGATATTATTTGGAGCTTGTTATAATTTCTCCCTAATTTTGGTAATATTTCATGATTTTTGTAGGGAATCAAAAGATGAGATAAGAAGTTGGTTCAACTTATTGGATGATGTTTCACATTCAAATTGACTCCAACCCATTGAGCCTGAACCAAATCAAATTCCTCTCACCAAACCCTAAACCTCACTTGATCCCAACTTAAACCCACTGTTCACCCGGTTCAAAAATAAGTATAAAACCCAATTTCTTCGCGGATGAACAGTGGCTTGTGCTACTGTTCATCCGCGACCTCTTTCCTTCCGCGCGATCGTAGCCCCCATCTTCTTCCAGATCTACTTCTCAGTGAGTCTTATTGGCGTTGGAGCTTCCATCCATTTTCTTCCAGGCTCTGATCATCTGCAGGCATTCTTTTCTTCGGAGCTCAGATCTATTTGTGTGCTTCCTCTGTTTCAGCCTTCATCGGAGGAGTTCTTTGGTGACAGTGGCTCGCCCTCCATCAGAGAGCATCGATCCAGAGAATCCAGATTTCAGATATGCAGAATTTCAAGCTTGGCAGTCCCAATCTTCACCAGCTTTTTCGGGAAGGATTTCTTTAGTGCTGGTGAGATTGCACTGAGTTAGTGGATGAGAGTTTCTTTTTCAAGACCGAAGTGAAGTTTTCATTCAGGTTCCTTGTGTGACGGCAAGGAAAGACTTGTTAGAAGAGTAGTTTTGATTGGAGATGGTCTAGATTTAAATCCTGCAATTTATGTATTTCTGCATCTCTTGTAACGACCCGGCCCTTTGACCTCTTGGGCGGCCCTTGCGACGGCCCACTAGTGGCCCCTTATGTCGTCGACCCATTTGGCGACCTCTAATGTCGTCGACCGACGACCCTTTGGCCGTGCCGTTACTCACTAGGACTTTCCACCCCTGGCCAGTGGATTTTTGCCTCCCCAGGATTCGAACTCTAGACCTCCAGGCTAAGTAGTAGAGTTTATGAATCCTGGTAGCCAAGTGAGCGCTGCTCACTTGGTTACCGGGATTCATAAACTCTAATACTTAAGCCTGGAGGTTTAGAGTTCGAATCCTGGGGAGGCAAAAATCCACTGGCCAGGGGTGGAAAGTTATTGTAACGACCCGGCCCTTTGGCCTCTTAGGCTGCCCTTGCGGCGGCCCACTGGCGGCCCCTTATGTCGTCGATCGACGACCCTTTGGCTGTGTCGTTACTCACTAGGACTTTCCACCCCTGGCAGTGGATTTTTGCCTCCCCCAAGATTCGAACTCTAAACCTCCAGGCTTAAGCATTAGAGTTTATGAATCCTGGTAGCCAAGTGAGTGGCGCTCACTTGGCTACCAAGATTCATAAACTCTAATACTTAAGCCTGGAGGTTTAGAGTTCGAATCTTGGGGGAGGCAAAAATCCTCGGTCGACGACATTAGAGGTCGCCAAATGGACCGACGACATAAGGGGCCGCCAGTGGGCCGCCGCAAGGGCAACCCAAGAGGCCAAAGGGCCGGGTCGTTACATCTCTTCTTTCTCTAGATCTTGCTGTCAAATTTCTTGTTCTCTAATTCTGAACTATGTAGTTCTAGTTTTGTTACCTTAGATCTCTTTTATGCAATTCAGTTCTGTTTTCTTTCCTGTTTCTACAGTTAGAGTTCTACATTTCTGTTCTACAGTTTTTCTTTTTGCAATTCCAATTTCGTATCAAGTTTCTGCACATGTCATTTCTGCAATTTTAATTCTGTTATATGTCCTTTAGCTTCTAAATCATAGAGTATGTTAGTTTTCCTTAGCTAGGATTTAATCATTGCTTAAGATCAGATTTATTAGCTGCATTTCAATTCTTAATTTAGAATTTGAAACAAAACCCATCAAACCCCATTTTTATAATGAAAACTCCAAAAAAATAGTTTTAAATCTAAGGCAAACGTTCTACTATTAGTTTCCTTGTGAGATTCGACTTGGGACCCGTACTACATCATTGTTTTTATGAATAGAGGGTTTTCAATATTAAATTGTTAATTTGATGATTGACAAACACCATCCTGCTGCTTTTTCGTCCATTGGTATTCTTCCTTACCTTTGGGTGCTACAAAACCGAACTTATTAAAAGTAATTCAAAGTCGATTTTAAAGAATACCTGCATTCGCTTTTTCCAGCTAGCGAACTCCCCCCTCGAACTTCGACGGGTATATACTCGGTCCGGTCATCATCTTTGCTTCGATCGACGGTTAGTCCTCTTGAAGTGTCCTGACTCTAATACCACCTGTTGGACCGTGTAGGCCGGTTAGAAGGAGGGTTGAATAGCCCTGCACAAATTAAAACAAAAGTACTATTCTCAGACTTTAAAAGAACACTTGCATAAATAAAATAAAGAAATAAAATAAAAAGACAAGGCTCACTGATTTTACTTGGTTACAACCGAGGAGGTTGTTAATCCAAGGAATTGAATCGTACTAAGTATCTCCTTCAGGCGGAGAAGCCTCTTACAGTAGTGAAAGCACAAAAATGAAGAAGCTAAATAAAGTAGAAGATGTATACAAGTGTTGCTCAGTAATTCTTGTTGATGTTAAGCTTCTGGACCAAGGCTGTATTGATATCCTTGGTCGGAGAGTTTGGAAGGATTTTAGGCACCTAGAGGGGAATAAAACTTTATCCCCTCCGCAACGGATCAAGGTCAAACGCAATCTGGATAGAATCGGGTTCTGGGTGCTCGAAATTGCTCTGGGCGCTTGGACTAGTCCGAGCGCCCGGACCCTTAAAGTCAACACGTTTGACTTTTTTCGGTCCGGGCCCTCTGCTTCGGTTTTGCTTGCCTCGATACAAATCTTCCACTCCGGCTCCGCTCGCTTGGGTGATGTTGGCCATCCGGAATAGGGCTCATCCAAACTCAACTTCCGACCTTTTCGAGCAACATTCCGCTCTAGCTTCTCGTCCCTCAGAAATGTCACGTGCCTCCTTCTCATCCGCCCGCGTACTCTTCCGCAGCACCTCGTCCCTCAGACGCACCAAGTTTGTTGGCTCTCTCCCGTGTCGTCCTTCTTGCTAGCTGCGTCTTTTGCTCGACTTCTTGTGCTCCTAAGCTCCTGCACACTTAGACATAAGGTTAAAACATTACAGGACCTATCTTAACTTGTTTGATCACATCAAAATAACCTTGGGTTCCAACAGAAGGTGCCTTCAAGTTGGTCCAAGGTGCTTTCAACGAGACAAGTTTTATCGGCCAAGCTAAAACTTTATCTTCAGCCAACGGTTATCTGAAATCCCGGCCAAGCCTAAAGGCACTTAGCCTTATAAAGTTTCTAGCATACGTTCGGCCGAGCGAAGACTGAACAAGTGTGAGGATGCTTGTATGCGCTCGACCGGGCAAAGCTCGGTCTAGCTTAAAGGCACTTAGCCTTATAAAACTTTTAGCATACAACCAGCTTAACGACTGGCCAGAATTATATTCAATAGAAGGTATTCTTAATTCATGATCGACTTTATGACCGGCTAAGATATATTCAATAAAAGGTGCTCTCATAATATAACCAGCTTAATAACCGGTCGGGATGATTCAACAGAAGGTATTTTTAATACATGACCAGCTTTATGACTGACCAAGATATATTCAACAGAAGGTGCTTTCATAATATAACCGGCTTATAAATAGCCGACATATATTCAATAGAAGGTATTCGTAATGCATCACTAGCTTTATGACCGACCAAGATATATTTAGCAGAAGGGGTTCTCATAAGACGACTAGGTTAATAACCGGTCAAGATATATTCAACAGAAGGTGTTCTCATGATACGACCGGCTTAATGACCAGATAGGATATATTTAATAGGAGATATTCTCATAAGACGACCTGCTTAATAACCGGTCGAGATATATTCAACAGAAAGTGTTCTCATGATACAACCGACTTAATGATCGACTGGGATATATCAACAGGAGGTATTCTCAAGATACGACCGACTTAATGACTAGCCAGTATATATTTAACAGACAAGAAGTTGACAACTTCATGATAGCCTAGAAAACTTATCGAGAAATATTCTCTCGAAGCTTCTTCATTAATCAGTTACAACGATAAACTCCTTCGCATATGTCATCATGGGTGCAATTCATAAATGACAAAGATGGTACATCTAGGTAGAAAAAAGATTTCTCGAAGGATTATTGCACGAAGTCTAGGTTGTACTTCTCTCATCTCCTAACAAACTCTAACAAATCGGGAACCACCTCAAGATTGAGAAGGTTATATGAGGTAGTATAAAAAGGGGAATCTTCTCCGCTGGCAAGGTACGCAAACTGTAACATCCCTAGTTTTTTTTCTTCTTTTTGTTTACATTTTCTTTCATAACAATTCATATAAATATAAACACGGACGTCACTTGCACATAATACCATAGTAGGTTCTCAATTCCATGAAGTTACATAAATGGTTCTTAAAACATATAATAATGTGGAAACTAAACTGGAAGGTCTTTGGGTTGTACTGCCGTTGTCCCGAGTTGGTTTACTGGTTAATGCCTCCTGTCTCATTCGTCCCATTGTCTATAGAAATGTTAAAATTTGTGAGTCGAAAGACTCAGCACATTCCAAAACTGTGTTAAACAATAATTAGCACCTATAATCTAGTTTACTAAGGAAACCACATTCTAGATAACTAAGGACCTTCCTGCTAACATACTATGAATGTAAGCATAGACATTAACATAAGTATGAGAGCATAAACATAAGCATGTAAATGAACTGGCATAATAATAGACTTGGTCACGGGCATGTCCCTTTGTATCGACATAAGCATACTTGCATTACATAAACATACACATAAGACTAGATTGAATCATGAGCATATACATAAGCATAAACATACTTGCATGACATAAATATACGCATAAGAATAGGCTTAATCATGAGTATGTACATAGGCATAGACGTAAGCATAAATATAAACATAAACATAAACATAAACATAACCATAAACATAAACATTGCCGTAAACATAAACATAGCTTGAACATATCTGCATGTGTACTTATAAACGTATCATGGTGGTGGCTTGCTTGCACATGGCAGTACCGTAACATAAGTTGTTGATCAAACAACTACCCTAGCTAGGTTGGCGAGGACCGCTCCTTGGAACGAATCCCCTACCCATGAATGACTTTTGGCGTGCTCCCTAGGCTTAGGTCCCCAGTTCATCCCATTGTCCCAATTCATGAGGGTTCTTTAGCAAGCTCCTCGGACTTAGGTCCCTGGTTCATAACTTAACCCATAATAAGATTGAGACGAATGCTAGGCAGAGCGATGATTGAGATGAATGTCGGGCAGAGCGGCGGTTGAGACAAATGTTAGGTAGAGCTAAAATTAAGATGAGTGTCGGGTAGAGTGACGATTGACAAGTAGAGCGGTGATTGATATGAGTGTTGGGCAGAGTGTCTATTGAGATACTTTGCTCGGAGTAGAGACCCTATTCATAAGCCTCAAGGCAGGGACCCATGCCCTGGTAAGCTATAGTTGGGTGCATGAACTATGCACGCTTATAACTCACACTGGGACAAGAGTCAACGCATGAGCCAAGCACACTTATAACTCATTATTAGGATGAGAGTCTAGGACTCGATCGGGTAGCCGTTGACCCGACAGGGTGGTTGTCAAGCTCGTGAGCCATGCATGCTTATAACTTGTACTGGGGTGAAAGTATGGATGGTGTGTGAGCCATATACGCTTATAACTCATCGCTAAGATGAGAATCTGGGACCCGACCAGGTGGTTGTTGGGTATGTGAGTCATGCACATTTTTATCTCACACTGGAACTAGAGTCTGTGACCCGACCGGATAGCC